>NC_046606.1:11536433-11663366 GCF_011750605.1 Drosophila busckii
CCCAAGCTAAGCGCAGGCTCTGAGCGGGGACAAGGGGCAAAGCTGCTGCTGCTGCTGCTGCTGCAAATCGGCAAATGAAACAAACCAGGATTTACATGTACACAGTTATTGCTGCTGTAAGTTATACACATGTGTGTGCGTATGTTCGTGTGTGTGTGTGTGCAGCATTTCCTTTGGGTTATTTTCCGGGAACAACATTTCATGGCACTGATAAAGCTGCCATGGCAGCAGCAGCAGCGACAGCAGCCAGCGCGCGTCGCAGTTAACGTTAGCAGCGCAGTCAGCGTACGCAGCGAAAACTGGGGAAGTGCGCAGTTAATGCGACGACGCAGCGAGAGAGCGAGAGCGCAAGAGAGAGCGCGCGCAAGCAAAGGGAAATTTGTGGGCAATATTTGTGTTTGTAGCTGAGAGGGAAATTTAGCTCAGACAAGTGTCGCTGCGAGCAGCTGGCTTGAAGCTAAAGCGAGTAGGTAAGAGCGGTGGGGGGGGGTGACAGCAACAACAACAATAAAGCCCCGGGGCATGGGCAAAGCCAACAAAATATTTGACGCAAGTTGCGCGTCGGCTTGCCCATAGAAATATTTATGCCTACAGCGCTGTGTGTGTGTGTCTGTTGTGTGTGTGTGTCTGTGTGTGTGCTGCTTGCACTTCAGGCAATGTCAAGTTGACACTTTTGAGCAACACAGTTGCTGCTGCTGTTGCTGCTGCTGCCGCGTGATTAGCAATATTAAAATGTTGCAACTGCAGCGCTAACGTCAACTTTGCTGCAGGCTTCACTGTAGCTGCAGGCGCGCGCTTACAGCACAGCGAACACCCTCTACAGAGGTTACATTTGCCATTGTTGTTTGTTTGCGCCATTTGCTTCCCAGCGCTAGCATCGCGTTTGCTCTCTCGCTCGCTCGTTCGTTCGCACTCGTTTACACTCGCGCAATTGCTGCTGCTGCTGCTGCTGCCGTCGACGACGACAATGCTTGTTGTTGTTATTGCTGTCCACCCACGAAAACAAACATAAAGGTGCAACAATGACGCGCGTAGATTTTTCCAACACACGCGCTCTCTCTCACACGCTGAACTGGTGACGACGCTCTCTTCGCTGCTGCTGCTGCTGCTGCTGCTTGCAGGCGCAGCTGCGCTCGCTCTCTGGCTCTCTCGCTCAGTCGGCAATTGCAATTAGCGCTCTCGCTGTTAAGTCTTGAGCTGAAAGTGAATTTTTAGCGACTGTTGTTTGTGTCTGATTGCAACATTGTTCAACTTAGTTGGCATTCGTTTTGCTCACGAGCCACAAATGTAGCTGGAGTGGGTGGTTGGGCCCCTAGGCCTGTCGCCTGAATGTTTGACTAACAGCATCGATCGATGTTAATTGTAGGCTAACAAATAGTCATAAATAACGCAATTAAAAAGTATAAACTTGTAGTTAAAAATTTGTTAAATTTCCTTTCTTCCTTTGTTTATTTGTTGCAGCTAACGCTTTAAATTTATTTGCGTTGCTTTTACTTTTATATCTCTAACTGCCTCAAGATCATTTCATGTTGCTTACATTTTATTTGGCTGTGCTGGCAACCCTGGCAACCTTTTCTTATGCCGCATACGCTTAAACATTTAACAGTCCAACAGTTTGCAGGGTGTAAATCAGCCCACGCGTCGAGCTCTCGCTCTCTTGTCAAACAAGTGCGCGCGCTCTCCGTCGCTCTCTCGCTCTCGCTCTCTCAAGCTCTGCTGCTGCTGTCGCTGTTGCTTTCGTATGCTTCCGCTTGTTGTAATGCCGCTAGCTGCTGCTGCAGCGCTGCCAACTGCGCTGTCGACGCTTTAAGGATTGCTGCTGCTGCTTGTCCATTGCTAAAAATCCTACGCAATTCGCGAGAGTCCTTCAGTCGTTATCAGACAAGCGAGTCCAGCAGTCGTTGCGTTCTGTTCCTTAGCCGTGCAAATTCTCACTCAAGCATTAATAGCCAAGTAGCCTAGTGAAAACAAAGCCAAGTATCAAGGAAATCAATTCTCGAGAACTCTTAACACAGACAGACACACAAATCGCGAGCGCAAGTAGTAAATCGGCCATAAGCATCCGTTTAAACAGAAAATACACACACACACTCACCAACAACAACAACAACAACAAAGTTTCTTCTACACACAACTACAACTACAACTGAGTTCAATTAAAGCCAAGCGGCAAATCAAAGCAAAGCAAAACGCGTTAAAAATATATTTAGAACAAATTACAAGTGAAACAATCTATAAACAAAACAAAGTTTAGTTCATATAAACATAAACAAAAGCGTTAATACTTGAGCTTTAGTAGTGTTAAATAAACAAAAAGAGCTTCTGAACCCCACACAAAAAAAACGAAACAACGAAACGCACGCAACAATAACAATCAAAACTTAAAGTTTATAAACAACCCAAAAAAAAGGCGCGCTTCAAGTTCTCTCAGCTGTTTTTTGGTTGGTGGCCGACGGTGTAGTTCGGCGCCTCTCATCATTAGAATTCCTGTCGAAGTGTTGCTATAAATTCAATCAAAATTTCACACTTTGGAGTAAATCTGTTCTACGTGAAGCAGCCAGCGGAGTTATTTCAGCAACCGCCGCCGCCGCCGCTTCAAACGCTGACACCGCTGCCCACGCTCCAAGCGCCGGCAACAATCAAAGCGATAAGTCCGCCAGTGACAGCAGTAGCGCCGCCACCACTGACGCCGACGCCGCTGTCAGCGCAGACCGCCACAATTCCAACAAAGAAACTAGTCGTAAGTCGAAACAAGAAAATAATAAGCAAAAGACTTGTTGAGCTTCAACAACAACAACAACAAATTTTTACTTAATGCATTTAAAATTGTCATTTAGTCAACAAAAATTTAAGCTAATTGCTCTGCATTTATACTGGCGCATTAATAAGCTGCCAGCCCACAAACAAAAATCGTTACAAACAAGCAGAAAAAACATTTCTTAATTATTAATGTGCGCTAATGTGAATGAAAGTTTTTTGGCCTCCCCAAAAAAGTATGCTATGAATTATTTTCGGTTCCTCATTTTGCTCAAGTTTTATTTTTATATATGCATTACTTTTATTTTTCGTTGTTTTGTTTGCGTTTTTTTTTTAACAAATTTCGCTTTGCACGCAATAAATTAATTTATGTCCAACGTCAGGGCACGTTTTCGCACCCAGCTCTAAATAATAAAGAAAACTGTCCAAAAACGCGCCCGCTCTCGCTCTATCGCTTGCGCTGCCCTGGGGGCGCACGTTTTTCACCTGTGCGCATTCATTACAACGTGTCGTTTATAAGATTCAAGCTTGCTCTTTTTTTTTTTTTTGCTGTTGAAAGTAAATCGTTTTAAGTGGCGCCCATGGCCGCTAGCGGCGTCCAGCTGAACATAGAAATTAAAATGCTAAAGTCTTTGTTGCTATCTCTGTCGCACACACACACGCGTCGCTTTGACTTTACACTTGTTTATAATAACGTTTGCTTGTAATTTGCTTTTAATTTGTTTGGCAAATGCCAACACTTCAACACGCAGCACAAAAGGACAACCAAGCAAACGAACGCGCAACGTGGCAAGCAAAAAATGTCATAAAAATAATTACGCACCGCCGTTTGGCAATTCGCGTGCCTCAACGCAACTTGCTGCTGGCTGCCCCTAGCCGCTGTCGTTGCCTTTGGGCCGCGCCCCACACACATAAATTTTATAGGCCAGCTGTAAACGCGTATAAAGGCTCATCGAAATGCGCCCATAAATAAGTTGAAAATATATTTATAGTGTGGCTTTTTTCGCTGTACACACACACACACACAGCCCACAGCTGTTGTTTGATGAATCGGCCAGAACACGACTCTATTTAAGCTCATAAAGTTTCCAAAGATTGAGCGATTGTTTTGAACTATTTACAATTGACATTTACAAGCTCGTTGCTTGTTTGATTAGTTCCAAAAAGTGTCATTAGTGGGTTAAGCAGTGACCAAAGCGCTAGAGCAATTAATGCAAATGGGCGCGCTCGCTGCGGCTTTGTAGCTCTAATCATGGCTTAAGCTGTCAGTTAAATTTAACTGCCAAATCTACATCAAATATGCCAAGTGAGGCACATAAATCTAAGCGATTCGCTTACTGCAAGCTGCACACTCAGCTACACCTAAAGCACATTAGCCTGCGCCTTTGGCTTTGGCTTCGAGCGCTTGTCTAACTGCCATTTTAGATTTGTGTCTAGTGACTTTGGCTTGTGGTAAACACTTGAGTTTAATGGTTTGTTGACTGCCTAGCAGACTTACAAAAAAGAGAAGCAGCGCAGCGTCGTTTGTATAATAAAATTGCTACGCTCTTTGCCGTAAAAACTTGGCTAACGATAAGCGAGCATTAAACTGCCAAAGCACTTCAAAGCACACACGACTCGACTCGACTCGACTCGACTCTCGACTGTTTTATTATTTACTAACTATTTTATTTGATTGGATTTAATACAGTCACTCAGTCGGCTAGCATTTAAATATATTTGCTAGTTAATCACTAAATTTGCTTTCATTTACACGGCTGCAAAAATGTTTCGTTATGCTATTTTTACTGCCGCGCCAGCTCAAGTTTTTTGTTGCCTCTGCTCCTTTTTTATTATTACTTGTTGTTGTTGTTGTATTTGGAAGTGGATCAGCTGGCATATAACACAACTCATCCAACTGCTTACACACAAAGCAACGCGCGCGGGTGTGAGCGTGAGCTGGGCCAAGAGCTTTAGGATCTGAGCGTTAAGCGCTGCTTGAGGGGCTTAGCCCGCTCGCCCGCACTTCAGCAGGTTTGTTCACGCTCTCGAATCGCATTGGGGACTTTGGGGCATGGTTAGCCACAGGCAATTAGCTGTCATGCATATGGGAGAAGCGCAAAGCAAGCGAATACGAAATGAAACGCAAAGCGCAAAAGGAAGCCGCAAATCAAAAAGCATAAACCGAAAAAGCAATTGTCAAGCAAATTGGCATTGGCATTGACTGCGTTGAGATTTGATTTATCAACATGTTTCACGTGCCACATGCCACACACACACACACACGCACACACGCACAGCTAAATCTTTGACATTGTTACAGTGCAAAAAGCCAGACCGGGGTACCCAACTGTATGTATGAGAGGCAATCACAGCATTACGGCGTATTCGTTTTACGCGTCGCCGCATCGAAATGTGCGTGTGGTGCTTCAACTGACGCGTTTCCGTCAAGTGCAACAGCAGCTGGGAATCGGGAATCGGGAGTTGGGAGACTACGCCGTGCGTGGGTTTATTAAAATTTTAATATCAACGGGGCAACAGTCAGCGCAACGCACTTGGGGGGGGGGCTGGGGCAGTCAAGTAAAAAAATGTTCGCGTGCATGGGACACAAAACTTTTGCTTCCTTTTTTTTTTACAAATGTCGACGCACAAGCAATCAACCCCAACTCCAAGTAGTAGTCGCTGCTGCCAGGATGCGAGCGGCAGCTGCTTGAGCTTGAAAGCTGCTGCTGCTGCCGCTGCTGCCTTCAAATGTGTGCGTAAGAAAATAAGTCATTTTCCCTTAAGGGGGAGCAGCAGCTGGCAGCCTTGACTGCAGAAATTCATCGATTGAATACAATACAAATATGTCAACGAGTCGCTTGAGATGTCGTTGTTAAAATCGAAGACGAAGTAGAAGTCTCAAAATCTCAGTGAGAGCGCAGCGCGCATAGGGAAGACATGAGATTTTAGCTCATTTCAATGTGTGTGTGTGTGTGTGTGTCGCTTCTTCCCTTGGGGTGTAGGATTTTTAGTTCGTGGTAGGGAGGGCGAGACATGGCAAAACCAATCAGTCAGCGGGAGTGGCTTTTGCCGGGGTGTTGAATTACGGGTATTTTGTGTGAATTGAATTTGGCAAGCAGGCGGGCTGACTGGCTGGCTGACAAGGCTGAAAGCCAGCGGCAGGCAGAGACGCAGCCCCAAAGACGAGCTGCTGTCACATAAGGAATATAACGAAGACAAGTTTATGTATGATGAGATGCACTGCAAGAAAATGGTGTTGAATTTAAAAGAAATTAAATAGAAATATGCAAATTTGTTGAATTGTAAGTCAAGAGTGGAATGTGAACTTTTGTTTTTGAATTTCAGCATTTGATAAGCTTAGCTGCTCAATAGTTTTATGACATTTAGAGAGATGAAATGCAGCTGCAGTAGTTAAGAAAAGCTGTGCATAGCTTAAAGTTCGTTTAGTAGTAAATAAGTTAACTTCATATTATGATTAGAAATTATTTTAAGCTCTGCAAGGCAATGAAGTTAAATTTAAAAGAAATTAAATAGCAATATGACTGCTTTGCTAACTTGATGAATTGTAAGTCAAGAGTGGAATTTTAAATCTGTTAAATGGAATTTCTGTTTTTTATAAAGTCAAGAATGGAATTTTAACTTTTGTTAAATGGAATTTCAGCTTAGCACTAGCTGCTCAATAGTTTTATGACATTTAGAGAGATGCTTGCTTTTGAAAATGCAGCCAGTGTTGCCAGATTTTGAAAGACAACATAAGCTAGATTGAGGAAAAATCTAAGCTACAATAAACTAGATTGAAAATTTGCGTCAAAACTAAACCTAAAAACCTAAAACACAGTTGAAAAATGAAGTCGAAATTCCTGAAATTACGAATAGTAAAAGTAAAGAAAAAAAAAGGTCAGCGCCTGCCAATTAAAATATGATAGATTTCAGGCTATAAGCTATTCGCTACATTTATAAGCTTCTCCATTTTGAAATATGAATTAGTTAAGAAAATCTGTGCATAGCTTAAAGTTCGTTAAGTTAACTTCATATTATGGCTAACAGCTTGAGTAGAAATTATTTTGGCTACTAAACTTTTTAACGCTTGTGCTTGCAATTGAAACTTAGCAACGAAATGTTGTGCTAATTTCTCTCAGTGTGTTGTGCCACACACATTCATCGAAAGCTCGTTGAAGACTTTGACCCCGCACCTAGTGCAAAATTATTTGCAAACGCATTCCATTTGAGTTACTTAGCAAAAACAGCGACAGGAAGCAGGCGCCAAGTGACAACCACCGGCGGCAATCAGTGGCAGCAACAAAACAATAACAAGAGTGTGCGTGTGTACGTGTGTGTTTGTGTGTGTGTGTGCGTGTATGCCAAGGGGCAAAGTGGTGGCAACGAATTGTTATTTTATGAAATTGCAAACACAATCAAGTTGACAAGATGCCTTTGTCTTTAGCTTTAGACACACACACACATAGCTTGATAAATATAGCTGTGTATGTGTGTGTATGTGTGTGTGGGGTAAATCGTCAGACAAATAAATTGCACTAATGGAGCTGTTAACGTGGCTTTTGACTGGGCGTAGTTATAAGCAAAGTCAGCCAGGCAGGCGCGTCAGTCGAAGCGACTAAAAAATTATTTGAATTGAGTGCGCAAAACTAAAAAACAAAAATAGAGCAAGCCAAAAGCCACTCGACAACAATCCGCTTTGGGCAAAACCAAAGTTGCAACAGCAACTTACAGCATTGTTTTTGGTCTACCAAACTATGCTGCTGTCTGTAGGTCTGCAAGTTATTAGATTCATTTCAAGTTGCATGGAAAAGTGCACTCCAAACACGCAGACTGAGCGAGCGAGCGAGCGAGCGAGAGCGAAAACTTGTGGCAAAGTCACTCAAAGTGAAATTTTTCCGTGAGTTGTAGCTAAAGAAAAAAAAAGTATACGCAAAAAATAAAGCAGGCAGCGTTGACAAGCAAAGCAAAGTGCAGCAGCGCAGAGTGAGGCAGCAATAGAAAGAGAGAGAGACAACAGCAAACAAAGACCGCAACACTATAAATGTGGGCAACTGGCAAATGTTGCCTACAAAAGGGCGCAATCGAGTCACAAAAGAAACCGCAACATCAGCATTTGCTCTTCTGCCTACACACACACACACACACACACACACACAAAGCAAGCAGACTCACCCTCTACTGGTGGCTGGGTGGCTGGCTAGTGGGCGTGGGCTCTTAGTTGAGGCGGCACTTATTTCAAACAATTAAGTTGATATTGTAACGACTTTTGTGGAAAAAGCACAAACGAGTGCAAAATGCGAGAAGACAGGGCCAAGCTCAAGCGCAGCTAAGGTCAGTCTTGGGTGCTCGATTGTGTGGGGTGGGCTGCTTGGGTGTTTGCCCGCGTCAATGTATGAGTTTTAGTCAAATA
This sequence comes from Drosophila busckii, assembly GCF_011750605.1. Taxonomy (NCBI): domain Eukaryota; kingdom Metazoa; phylum Arthropoda; class Insecta; order Diptera; family Drosophilidae; genus Drosophila; species Drosophila busckii. Next base: position 11,544,583 of record NC_046606.1, read on the forward strand.
ACAAATAAGGCAAAGCGCAGACAAGCGAACTTGGCAGCATGTGGCCCCAAAAAACCAAAGCAATCTTCTAGCTTACATAGCGTGGGGTGGTGGCGTAACTTGTGCCAGTGCCTGGTGTGAGTTGTTGCTGCCAAAAGAAAAACATAATAAAATCAAACCAAAGTGAAGCTGCTGCTGCTGCTGCTGCGGCTGGCGTCACACGAAAGTAAAATAAACTGAAAGAAAAACAAAACAAAAACTTGCGAAAAGCGCTGAGGCGACGTTGTCCACATACCAGCAACAACAACAACAACAGCAACTGCTGCTGCTGTTCATATTGCTGCTGCTGCTGCTGCTGCTACTGCTGCTGTTGTTGTCTCTCGAAATTGCTATCAGTGTTACAGCTGGCGGCTGTCCTGCTACCCAACGTAGGTAGCACAGGCGTCAACTCTTGTGCTACACAAGTTGTACACGAAGTTCATCAACTAGCGCCTGAGTAAAGTAGCAAACAGCAACAGGAGCAGCAGCAACAGCAGCAACAGCAGTTATCCCACAAATGGCAGCTCTCTAGCCAAAGCTGTTATTATGCTTGTAAGCATACACTGCAACAAAAAAATGATAGCAGCTTAAATGAGCTTAGCCTGGCAGCAAAAGCTACTTTTGCTAAGCACATTAAAGACTTTTCAATTTCAACGATATATTATAACATTTATTTATTTAAAGCTAGGCAACGACATAAGCTTTAGATAGCAGCGCCTACTTTTCAGTTTGAAAAAATCTATGCTACTTAAAATGTTGAAGTTTGTTGAATTTAAATAGAAAGTTAAGCTAGACATGAACATAAAGAATTTGAAGAGTAGGTTGATTAGAATAGAAGCAGAAAAGAAGGAAGAAAGTCGCTTTTAAGTTGTTTCGAGCTTTGCCTAAACAACGAACTTCAAAAGCTGCGACTTTAGTCTATTGAATTCCGTTAAGAGTAGCATACTAAGACTATCGATAGTTACTTTATCTAAAACGACTATCGATTGTAAAGAATTTGGAGCTACGCTTCAATTAGCATAAGAAGAAATTCAAATGAGTAATGACCTTTGTCTAATCAACGAACGCCACAAGCTGCGACTTCAGTCTATTGAATTGTAAGACTATCGATAGTTACTTTATCAACAAAGACTATCGATTGTAAAGAACTTGGAGCTACGCTTCAATTAGCATAGAAGTAAGAAAGAAAGAAGAAAGTCACTTTTAAGTTGTTGCGAGCTTTGCCTAATAAACGAACTTCACAATTTGCGACTTTAGTCTATTGAATTCCGTTAAGAGTAGCATACTAAGACTATCGATAGTTACTTTATCTAAAACGACTATCGATTATAAGGAATTTGGAGCTACGCTTCAATTAGCATAAAAGAAAGCAAGAAGCAAGAAATTCAAATGAGTAATGACCTTTGTCTAATCAACGAACGCCACAAGCTGCGACTTCAGTCTATTGAATTGTAAGACTATCGATAGTTACTTTATCAACAAAGACTATCGATTGTAAAGAACTTGGAGCTACGCTTCAATTAGCATAGAAGTAAGAAAGAAAGAAGAAAGTCACTTTTAAGTTGTTGCGAGCTTTGCCTAATAAACGAACTTCACAATTTGCGACTTTAGTCTATTGAATTGTAAGACTATCGATAGTTACTTTATCTATCGATAATTGCGCTTTAAGCTTCAAATTGTTTACAAAATGTTAACTTTTTCAAGCAATTAGCTGCTAAGCATTAATATTGCACTCAATTAAACAGCTGCTGTTTAAGTTGTCTTTGATTCACAATTTATGTTAAATTTCATATGCTACGCTTTTCTCACAGTATAGCCCTAAGTTGTTGTTGTTGTTGTTGTTGCTGTTGTTGTTGCTGCTGCTGCGTGTTGTTTGTTTGCCACCAGAATGAATATTGCCCAAGTTGCCAACACACTTGTGTTGCTGCTCCTGCTCCCCGCCAGCTGTTTCTCGTCATCGTTGGACGAGCACACACACACACACACACATAGCTGCTGGCTGCCCACCTGTGCTGAAGAGCAGCCTCAGCAGCCTCTCTGCACTCTCAACTTTTTCGTTGCTGCTGTTGTTTGTTTGTCTTATAAATTTACTTACGCTTATTTGCGCTGGAAATGAGCTGGCCATAGTAATCTTGGCCCCAAAAGTGCAAAAAGCAGACAACAACAAAATATAAAAGCAAAGTAAACTTGTAAAAGTTTCGTTCGACAAACACACGCGGCGTATGCGCAATAATTTACAAAATTATTGTGCCAAATTGTTGGCTTGACATTGAGCATAGCATAGTATATGCTTTTTATATGATTAGTTGACAACAGCAACAGCAGCAGCAGTAGCAGCAGCAAATGTAAATAAGCAAACGAACATTGCTGGCAAATATTTGATTTTTATTTAGAAAAAAGCAACAGCAACAACAAGGGCGAGCGCACTAATAATAATTGCTGCAGAACAAACTGTTGTCGGACTTAGTTGGCAGCTTGCATTGTAGCTTTAGGTTTACCCAAAGCTTAAATATTCAAGTTGCTTTAAATTGTCAAAACTTGATTGCGGCTTTAGTTGCAAATTATGCACAATTATTATTTTATTTGCATGAGAGCATGTGAATTTCAATTAACAATAAGCATTGCTATGCTCAACTTAACAGCATACAGTATGCCACAAAAGTTATTACACATAAATCAACGCACGCACACAGACGCACAGTGAAATTTTTAATCAAAAAGTGCAGCATAGTACGTCAAAAACTAGTTGTGAACTGCGCTGTGTGCATTTTGTGTGATTTGATGCCAAATGAAAGTTGGCAAAATACTTATTTGATTGCTTTGGCTAAGCAGCGAGCAGAGCAGAGCAGAGCAGAGCAGCGCAGTCAGCACCTGCCCCCCACTGTGCAGCGTTTGGCTTTGCTCTATTTTATAGCATTTACTGCTTGTCTCAATCGCCAATCAATACACACACACACACACACACACACACATGCAGTTATTCCTTATACTCATTGGCGCTGCTCAATGCGGGTGCAGCCACATCCTGCGCTGCCGTGCGCTGCGTTTTGTGCACAGGAAATGTTAAATGATAATGCGAGGCACGCAGTTGTTGTTTTTTCGTTTCAGCATATATTGCGTATACGTAATGCATTTTGATTTCACTGTGCGTGTGGGAGGATAACAATTTAAATCGTTGGCGGTCATTTACGTGCGCGCCATGCAAAATGCAAAATGCATTGCCTGCCTGCCCCTTGTAAATTTGTAATTGTGTGCGTGTGTTGTCTACTTTACGGCCGCGTGGCCTTTATTTCCGCTTTACGCGCTTCCCTCCCACTAATAAAAATCGTTTAAAAAACCGCATGACAGCAACAGCAGCAGCCAGCACAAACAGCCAGCCAACGTTAAATAATAACAATCATGAAAACAAAAGTCATTTTATACACTTTGACATTTTATAAAATGAATAGGGTATGCGAATTGGCGAAATGTATGAACAGCAAGAAGGAGACGTGGCAGCCTCACAAAGTATATATTATGCTTGATCAGCTAGACAAATTGAGTTGATCGATCAATGTCTGGACCTACAGCCGTCTGTCATGAGCGACAGTTTCTTAGCCAACTATAAGAGCTAGAGCTACCAAATGTGGTATTAGCTGCTCCTATATACAAACTCAAACGCTATTATTTTTTATTTCTCCCCCCTCCCACAAAACGAAAAAAACACGATTTTAAGCATTAAAAAATATTTAAAATCTAAAAATAATCAAAGCTATATTTTACATATTTTAGACCGATTACGATTCCGATTTATGTGTGTGTAGTCAAAGTGTATATAAAAGTTGTTTGCGCCTAAATTTAATTTGTGCACTTGTTTTATTTTTTTGCTTTTACTGCTGCTGCAGCAGCTTAACCTGACTCGTGGCTCGTTCGCTCTCTCTCGCTCTCTCTGCTGCCGCCCACTTATCAACTCACAGCCAGTGCACTCGCCACTGACAGATTTATGTGGCCCAGCAACTTCAAACTGCAACGTGCCGCAATAAATCTCAGCTAGCAAACTAAGCTGAGTGCAAGCGAGACAGCGACGCAGTAGCTGTTGCTAACTCATTCGCAGCTAAGCTTATTTGTCTGTCTCTTCAGCTGTCGCTCTGCATTCGCATTCGCTCAGCGTCTTCTGCTGCCTTTTGTCTTCCATTACTAAAATTAAAATTGCGCGCTCTACTATTACAAAAGTGAAAAAATGTGAAGAAATCAAAACCAACGCTCAATTTTCAGCGACGCTCTTCGTTACTTTGCAATAATTTTTCATATTTTTGAGTTTCTTTTACGCTTCTGACAGCTCTTTACACTTTAAAAACGTCGCATTATTTACGCTGCTCTTAGTCTGTCTGTCTGACACGCCCACTCACTCACTCGCTCGCTCGCTCGCCCAGCGCTTTGTATGACTTTTCGTCTTGTTGGAGCAGCAAGACCTAAAAAAATATACATTAAATTAAATTATGATTTCAGTGCTCGAAACACTCAGCTTCTCAGTCTCTCAGTTACTCATATACGTTAAATTCATTTGCTGGCTTTGCTTTTTGGCGTGCTGTATTTTTAGCTTAGACCGCAAAGGGGCGTGGGCGCAAGTTTTTGTTGTGTGCGGCTGCAAATCTTCAACAATTGCCCTGATTTATAATTTCTGCTTAGCAATGCAAAATACTTGAGCCGCCTTAGATGAGAGGCGGGCAGGGCAGCAGCAGCAGCCGTCGCATGTGTTGGCTTAGCATACAAATATTTTGCTGTTTGTTTGCCTTAGTACGCATTAATGCTGAAAAGCTAAAGAGAGAGTGAGCGATGTGTGTGTGTGTGTGTGTGTGATGAGCAAGTTGACAACAGCAGCAGCAGCAGCCCCTGCGCTCTATGCGCTCTGTAACTTTGGCTTGCTGTCATGCATAATCCTGAGCCTGCTGCTGCATCAGCAACCAGCCCAGCCAGTCATACGTCTCTCTCTCTCTCTCTCTCTCTCTTGGTCTCATCATAATGTGGCGGGGCTTGTAGTGCGCTTATGCATAATTTACCCGCTTGTCAGCAGGCGAGTGAGGCGAGGAGCGACCACAAGCAGCAGTCGAGGGTACGACAGCAGTCAGTGCCTAGCAAATTTACAGACAGCATTGTAGGCCGCTTTCACTCTGTTTAACTGACAGAGCTCAAGTTCTGTGTGCCTAGCACAACTTTTCACACACAAAAAAAGAGAAAAATTCTTGTACGCGCCTGAATTTCCATAAAAGTTATTCAAGCAAATTACAGGTACTAATGCTAAAGCAACTAGATGAAATAAACTCAAGCAAGCCAGTTGCAAACGACGGAAATGCAAAGAAGCGACGCAGAGTTGAGCTTAAGACAAGCCAAATACAATTGCATTTAAAATAATTACTTACGAGCTTAAATTTGTAGTTAACAATAAAGAACTGTTGAAATTGTTAACAAAAGGGTTTATATATATTTTATTAAAAGCTAACGCACAGTTGCTTACTTGAAATTTCAACAGAAATGATTTTTAAAATAAAAACACGAAATTAATTGCATACATTTTGATTGTAATTTGACAAAATGAAAATAAATTCATTTCACTTTTGCTATACAGCGAGTTTTTTGTAATATTTTTATATTTCATTTAGAAGAATTGAATCTTTAATAAATAAGCTGTGTAAATTCTTTATAATTCTTAAAATCTATTTACTCAACAATTCAAACAACAAAAGAAAAACGAAATTAATTGTGTACATTTTCATTCTAATTTGACAAAATGAAAATAAATTCAGCTTACTTTTGATATACAACGAGTTTTTTCTATTTTTAATTCAACAGAAATTCATTTTACATAAATTTTATATATTCAATTCAAATAACTGTGAAACGCAAGCCAAAACTTCAACTACCTCTTATATATTATTTTCATAAAATTACTTTTGTTGCCTGGCGCTTAAGCTGTGTAAATTCTTTATAATTCTTAAAATCTATTTACTCAACTAAATCTATTTATTTTAGGCAGCCTTCAATTTAAAGTTGTTGTGTGCGCAATTTCGCCGAATTACATTTTATTTAAATGGCTTGGCTAAGGGTTGAGCTTGGAGCTGGGGGGTTGGGCGCTTTTGCTTTTACTTCTATAGCTGTTGACTGATTGCTTTTGCGTTGTGTGTGTGTGTGTGTGCCACAGACACAAAGAAAACACACAAAACAAAAGCTCAAACGACATACTGAGGGGGGAAGGGGGGGAGTGGGAGTCATGGAAACGAGTAAGCTAAACACAGAAATGCGTGCGCCATAAATTAAAGTAGTTTTAAGTTTGGTTTTGCTAAAATGCTGTTTCGCTTTTTATATACAATTTGTTGTGTTGTTATTGTTGTTTTTATTGCTGCTGCTGTTGCTTTAGCTTTTGGTTTTGGGTTACTCAGTTGTCGACGTTGCTGGTTTTTCGGGTTCGCTTTTTTGGGCTGTGTGGACCGCCCGTTGTTACAATCGCTTGAGTGCGAGAGCTTGAGCTGCTACGTTTTTCTTTTTTTGCTTTTTGGGGTTTTGCCTGCTGCTGCTGCTGCTGCTGTCCCTAAAAATAGATGCACAAATGTGTTTTAATGGTTGCCCGTTTATTCTTTTTGGCGATTCGCCGTTCGCTATTCGCGCAAGGGTTTGGCCCAACAATCTCTGCGCTTTGTTATGCCGTCTGTCGTTTTTCTATGTGACTGAATTTATTTGGTTAGCAGTCGTCGTCGTCTCTCACTCTCTTTTAGCAATCGTATATATCTTTGTGCGTGTTTAGCTGCCATTCGACAAAAGTTTCCTGGCCGCTTTTTCAAAAGCGTCTACGCGTCGCTGCGTCTCTCTGTGAGTTGCCCCAAACCCCAAGTCAAGTCGTCGTCGTCTCTGCTGCTGCTTGTTGGTTGCTGGTTTTTGTGGCATTGCCCAACGGGTGGCAAATGGTTTTGATTTGATTAATGAATGCTCTAATTAAGCAAAACCGTCACCTAAAGCGACTCAGTCGCTCAGTCGCTCAGCTGCCTTTTGACCTTGCAAACGTTTGAGCCACGCGCTTAGACCAAAACTAACTTTACCGCAAGAGCATTGCGCTTCCTGTTGCGGCAAGACAAATTATTTTGGCCAACTTAGGAATTTCATTCTCGATCTCATTTTCATTGCCGTTGCCGTTACGTTACTGCAAGTGATTAGCGTTAAATGAAAGTCAAGCGGACTAAAACTTTATCGAAATTGATTCCAAATGGTTTTCTTTTTGTGCAGCGGGGTGCCGCCGCCGCCAACAAAATTTCAATTATATGCCCACCTTAATATAGAAATATTTATTTCTTACTTTCCCTTTTGCTTTTCGGGACAGTGATTGCGATAATTACGTAATGGACGCTGCCTAATGATGATTGTGTGTGCTGCTGGTCGCCAAAGTTTATGCGATGAAGTAATTGCCAGAAGTGTCAGTTTTGTTTACACTGCAAGAAAAGTTGAGCGCTTGAGCGCAAATCAAAGAGCGAGAAGCAAACTCAAGGTCCACCAAGAAGAGTTCAAGTTGAAGAGTTCAACAGAATTGATCTATTGCCAAAGCATTTGTTGCTTAGTTATGCAAATTTAAAACTTTAAGCACAAGTTGCCTGCTGCTCTAGCTCGACTGCCATATAAATTTAAACAATGTTGAAAACATGCTGCGTTGGCACTTTTTAACCACGCGCCATGCACAGCAGAGAGCGCATTAGAGAAAGAGAGGGAGAGAAAGAGGGAGAGTGCTTTGTTGCAATACTTCAAAGTACAAGCTGTTTTCTCTCTTTCAATTAACAATAATGATAACTGTCTAGCTGTCGCTTCGCTCTCTCTCGCTCTCTCTCGCCTCTCTCTATGTCTAGCTCGCTCTGTCTCGCTTTGGCTTTGAGCGTGTGTGTATTTAATGTCGAAATTATGGACGACAATTTTAATGACAATTCAACTTAACAGTAGAACCGACAACAACAATGGTCGACATGCGACCAGCAGCAGCAGCAGCAACAACAAGCAGCATGTGTGTGTGTGTGTGCCACAGACTTTGCTGGTCGTTAGTCGTTGCAACAACAACAACAATGATGCTGCTGCTGCTGCTGCTGCTTGGCTTGGCAGCATCAACGGCAGCAAAACAGTTTCCGCATCCGCCAGCCGCCATTGTGCCAGCATGCCAATGCCACACACACACACATGCACACATACATAAGCATGTACATGTTGCTGCTGCTGCTGCTGTCGACGACAATGCGTGTGAGTTAAATGTATGCGCATAAATTAATAATTAATTACACAGAATTACATTTCGGGCTTGTTGTATAATATTCATTATTGTTATGCATAAATAAGGTGACTCTGCCTCTCTCTCTCCCTCTCGCTCATGCACTTGCTGTCTCTTTCACTACAATTTGTGTGTGGCTGCGTCAATTTGCAAACGTTGCTTCAATTTAGTTTTTGTTGCAGCTTATCAGAAACTTTTAGCTTAGCAACTCTTTTACACTCAAAGAAAAATAATGACAATTTATAATTTGATTTGAAATTGTGTGCAGTTTATTATTAAAAGAAAGTTTGATGACACAAAGTGCTTTGGAAAAATCTATAATAGAAATTAGTTGAGCAATTGTTAGCAATATAAAATGAAAATAGTTTGCTAGCTTTTCAACTTATGCACACTTAAAAAAATACTGCAATCTAATGCTTGTTTTCTATAGCAAATTGCTCTAAAAATTATATTGCAAAGTAAATTTGCACAAAAAATATTAAAATCACTTTTTATATGTGTCCCAAACGCACACAGACAAACGCCCACGCACACACACACACACACACACATCAATCTTGAAATGTATTTATGCGGCTTGCTTGTAATATATTTCATTTGATTTACAAGCACTATCCTTAGCCAGGCAGACAGAACGCACGATTTGCATTCCTTTTGATGCTACTGCTACTGCTGCCGCTGCCGCTGTTTTTTTATTACTGGCTCCAAGTCGCAAGTCCCAGGGGCATATTCAAATGCTGATTTTGCTAGGGGAGCCTGGGCCAGGAAGCCCATTATCCCTTGTCAGTGGCATAAACGTGTTTATTGGCTCGACACAAGGACACATTGCCGCATAAATATCAACGAAATTAAGGCGCAAAATATTTGCCAGGGCAATAAATCAACAAAGTGTGTGCGCGTCTGTATGTGTGTGTGTGTGTAGTGTGTGTAGGAAATTGACCAAAAAGTATTAGTAACGGAAATTGCACAAATTTTTGGTCAAGCTGCGTAGTTTGGTAGGCATATTTCGCCCACATTGACGCTCAGCCTGTCGCCTCCCCTACGTTGTTGTGTGTTAATTTAATTTGAATGCTAGACAAAAGCACAAATGGCATTGATCAAGCTGTGCGTATGTAGTGTGTTTGCGGTGTGAGTGGTTGCGTATATTTATAGGCCACAAAGCATTGTTAAACTCTTTGCTTTTGTTGCCCGCTTACAATGCTCATATTTCAAATGGCGTCGCCACGCTCATAAGTATGCAACACTTTTTTCCCACGAGCCTTTTGTGCCTTTGGCAGCCATTTTGTAAAATTTGCATGGATAATTTGTCACTTTGAATGATGTTGAAGCTTGTTTGAGTGGGTTAGACCGAGAACCTTACGCACTCGCCGCCCGCGCCCGTTCCCCCCTCTCCACCCACCACTTTGGCTGTCTCTCACACTTGAAATGCTTTGCGGGAAGTGCGGCAAATGTTACAAATTGTTGTCGTTGTTGCCACAGCGATAGAGTCTGAGCACACAGCGTAATGGAATTGCCTGTATGCTTGGCTTGTGTTGTGCTCTGGCGTGGGCGTGGGCGTCGAGGCTGGGGGCGGGGGGATAAAACATAATAGCAACATGAGAAAAAACAACTTTAATAAACTCGCTTTGCCGACTAATTTGACAATAAAAAGCAAATGTTTCAGGCCTAAGCTTTAATTTATATAAAAAAGGTAACTAGTGGTGTGTCTGCCTCCCTATTACACAACGGACACACACATCAATGCACATGCTTGTAAACGGTTTAAAAATTACGTTTTAATGAACCAATGTTGGTCCGCTGCAGCAAAAACCCAAAAAAGGGCAGAAAGCCCAAAGAAACGCAGCGAACGAACGAACAATCAGTTATACAAATTCAGCGTGTATTAAATGGGTTGAGTGGGTGGGTGGTTGGTGGGAGGGTGTGGGTGTGGGTAGTACATATGTAGTTGGCTGACATTCACGACAGGTTCGCGCAATTTCCCAGCCAAGTTGCTCCCATTAGCCACATAATTTTAAGTGTGTTGCGTCGCGTTGTAGGCATGGCCAGCATAAAGAGCTGCGGAGGCGGTGGTGGGGTCAGGTAAAGGGCTCTGGCATGAGCTCATTTAATATTAAAAGGATTTATGAGACATTTTCCTTTCATTTTGACAACGCTGCTGAGCGAGCGAGAGCGAATCTGCAAAATGAAAATTTCACTCGTTGCGTTGATGAAATTTTCGCTTAACAGAATTTGTGACGCTTGGCGTGGTTAAAGGGTTTTTCACATTTCTAACGCGCCTGTGTGCCACTTTACTATAGGCAGCGAGCCCGCCACGCCCCGCCCAACGCCAGCACGCTCGCCCCTTTTAGAGCTGCTGCTGCTGCTGCTGCTTTCAAGGCTCGACTATTGTTGTGTGTGGCGCAACTTTGGCGCTGGTTTAGCTTACGCCAGGGAATTATTTGAGTGCTTTTTGCAAAAAACTTCACCCCTCGCTACCGCTACCGTTTCCGCTGCACCCCCGCCCCCTCATCGCTTCCTGGAATTGGCCGCCCTATCGCGATCCTAAGCGTGTGAAAGTGCAGACGCCGACAACCGCTGAATTGTAGCAAATAAAATCCCCACTACCTCCCCTTGAACTCACTCGTTTCTTTATGTGTGTGTGTGAATTTTGACAGATTTGAAAATTATTATGCAAAATGAATAATTTAGTTGAAAGTGTTAAATTGATTTTGCCCTTTCACTATACAAAACACAACAACAACAACAACAACAACAAGCCCACGTCGGAGATGATGGCAATGCTGCGCAAATTGTCAGCGCTGATGGGCATTTTCCTACTCCCAACCCAACACCTCCCCCTCGCCCCACGCTCTGCTGCTAGCAGCAGCGCTGAAAGTCCATTAAAACGCGCTTAAAGGAAACAGCAAACTACATATACATAAATCTGCTTGCGTATAAAATATTACACAAACAAACACACACACACACACAGAGAGAGAAAAGCAAACGATAGAGAGAGAGTTACAAATAACGTTGGTATGCTTATGAAGCTACTCGCACTTGAAATTGCAAAGTAAAATAATTTAATGGCATTTTGCGCGCAAATTTAAATTTAAATTAGAATAATAAAGTTGGCGCATTTTTTTATTTTAACTACAACTTTATTAGTTAGCGCTAAAAGTTGATCATGAAAGTTGCAATGAATATAAGAGCTGCTTATTATGAGTAGCGTGTTAAATATTGTTTACTTAGTTTAAAGTTTAATAAAAGATAAATGAGCGTTGCTTGAGTAAAAGCATAAGAGATGAAAAGAAGCAAAGAAACGTGCAGTGGATAAGCTTATTATAAATTCTATAAATCATAATTTGCTTTAAAAAGACTTAAGATAATGTTATGTCTGCAGCTTATCGATAGATATGCTAGACTATCGATAGTTAGCAAGCGAGCTGAGGTAGAGCAAAGTAGAGTAAAGAAGAACTTAGCAGTAATACTTAAGTAAATGTTCTGCCAACATTTGTGCATTTAATTATTAATCTTATACGTTCTTTGTTTAATTCCATATAATTCCATATAAATCAATGCACTTATTTAAACTTTTATTGAAAGTTTGCAGCATCTTAAGCAACTGAGCGCAGTTTGCTACAACTTCAAATGCCTGCAAGTGTCGCTCTAGTCATTAGTACACATTCTTTTGCTGCTTTGCTAGCTAAATAACTCCTTTTGGGCTGTAATGAACCCAACTACAGGCATTCGACGACCGACCAGCACATGTGCCAGTCCTTGCTGCTATCTTGCTCTGCGATATCTGAGAGCACAAGCTTAGTTGCTTGTCAGTCAGCCTGCATTTGTGAGCGGTCAGAGCTCAGAGCTTGGGCGAATACGCCTTCAGCTTGCTTTTGGGCTATACGACATGGCCACGCCCATTACTGACGTCATTTGTCAAAATTTTGGCAGCCTGATGTGGGGGGAGTATCCTCGTGGTTCGACTAGTTGTAGTCCTGCTCATAGTCACAGTGGCTAATATTGACATTCCTAATCGTGTGCTACTGCGTGCTGCTGCTGCCTTTGCTGCTGCTGGCCGTTAAAATGCCGTGTCACTTCGTTAGTATGCGTGTGTGTTGCCACTTCGTGCTGATCAATGTGGCTTGTGTCTTGGTCAGGGTCGTGGCATCTGCTGTTCGCTTCGTTTTTGGGTGTGTTTTGTTTTTGATTCATGTCGCGCTATCAGTGCTGGGCGTGTTTCTCTAGCAGCCGTAGCGACCTTATTATAAGTTTATTTGATGATGACATTGCGAAGCCAGCAAATGACTGACTGACTGTCGCACTGACTGACTGACAGACAGACTGACTAACTGTCGAGTCAGAGGCCAGTTTCAGTTTATTAGTTTAAGTAGCTGCCTCATTGGCAGTGATTAGCGCTTGGAATCAAGCAACAGCAAAAGTGCCACAAACTGCTGCCGGGCGCTGTTTGAATTGCTTTTTAACAACGCTGCAATTTCTTTTGCTTTTGTTTTACTTTGCCATTCTCTGGAACTTCCTGCGTTCATTCTGCTCGTTTTCTCTCTATTTCTTTTTTTTCTTTTTGCGTCATGTCTGATGACCAGAACAGCAGCAGTGGCAGCAGCTAAAGTTGTAGCCCGAGTTGCGAATGTTGTCTTGGACGTCATGTTGTTACTTTCTTGCGAAACGCACTTCAGTAACAGCGATAGTTTTTATACTCTAAGGCAACAATATAAGCAATGGCAGTTAAAATTACCAAAAACAACTATAAATTGCAAATTGTTAGCACTTTGCTGCAGTATGACACTTTTTTTGTATGAAAGTCTGAGTAAAACAGTTCTATATAACATTAATAACTACAAATAAGCTTACATAGCCTAACATTTGTTGTATAATAGTTTATTGTATAACACTTTACTGCATTATGACAGTTTTTTGTATAACAGTCTTGCTAAAACAGTTCTGATTTAACATGCATAACCAAAAACAAGTTTTCTTGAGCTATGCTGTTGTATAAAATTTTTTTTTATAACACCTTACTGTATTATGACAGTTTTTTGCATAACAGTATTGCTAAAATAGTTCTAATTTAACATGCATAACCAACAAAAGTTTGCATAGCTCAACAACTGTTGTATAACAGTTTTTTGTATAACAGTTTTGTATAACAGTTTTTAATAAGGCGTATTTCTGTAACAAATAAGTTTGCTTTGCTTATGAACTGTTGTATAACACTTTACGTATAACAGTCAAGCTGTTATACTTGGCAAAGAGCATTTAGTTTGCGACCTGCATAACTGCACACTGTTTTTTTTTCTTGTTTTTTGCCTCATTGTTTCTTTGTGCAAATTGTTAGCAGAACGCCCGCAGTGCCCAGGACCCTGAACCAGTAATACAAGCAAACTCAACTACAGACTCAAGACCCAACGCATCAGACCCAGACCAGACGCCTACTCAACACATGGCTAAAGTGCAAGCCCAAAGTTTGTGCAGACAAGAATTGAGGTGGAGTTGAAGCAGGCTAGGCCCTGACCTAGACACGCCAAAGCAGTGCCTTGCCAAAGACTGCATCATGACTAACTTTTAGTATAGCTAACTACTATGATGTGGTAGACCTCATCAAAAGTGGGTGTGTGTGTGAGTTGGTGCGACAGCACAAGTGTTTTAATTTTACGACATTGTATGAATTTTACTGCTGGCACAGCAGAAACATCAGCACCGCTGTTACATATCGTTAGCTTCCTTAACGGACGTATCCCACATCTTCTAGCCTTCAACCAGCCCAGCCCAGCACCAGCACCAGCACAGCCCAACCACCCACCTACAAATAACCCCACGGCCTGTTGTCTGTGTAGTAGTGTGCCGTGCTCATAAATTGCAGCTTGCAAGCTTCAGTGCAATCAGCGTCATCAGCTTCATCCGGCCCTGCAGCAGCTAAGGCAAAGCCCAAACCCAACCATGAACCATGGGCAGCATTTGTTGCGTATTTAAAGCTAAAAATTTAAATTACAAAAATGCATAGCAAGCAAGTTAAAGCAAAAAAATGTTAATATAAATTGTCAAGTGCAAGCTTTAATTATTTAGTTGCGTGCTTAGCATATAAATTTAATTGAAATTAATCGTTTTCTTTGCTAAACTTTAACGCTGCGCACAGCTGACAGCGACCCACTGTCGCTTAACTGCCGTCACTTAACGTTAACAGTTTACGCTTGCCTGAGGGCTAAAAAGGCTGGCGTTGCAATACGCACACACACACACGTATAGACGCACACAGACACATGTGGCAGGCAGTGCGCCTTGCCATCATTTTTGGTGCTGCTGCTGCTGCTGCTGTTGCGCTAACTGCGTAAAGTTGGCACTTGAAACTGTCAGCTTAAATATGCCAGCTGCACACACACACACACATGTACGTACTACATAAAGTGCACAAAATGGTGGACGCATTGAGGCAACGCAAGTTGTTGCCGTAAGTTACAGCAACGGGGCTGGGCTGGGCTGGGCTGGGCTGGGCTGGGCTGGGCTCCTTTCAGTCTGGCGGGGTCATAACTTTTTTTTCGGCTAGCAGCTAAACCCCCACAAGTGTTAAGCCCAGCGCCACCCACTGCGGGTCATAAATGCATATTTAAATGCCAAAAGTACAGCTAAATTAAGCAGGCAACAATTTCCACTTACGCTTTACGCGCTCATTCGCTCATTCGCTCATTTCGGCTTAACTCGATTGTTTGCTTAACTTTTCGCCTTTTCCTTACTTGCAGATGGTGACGAGAACGAAGAAAATCTTTGTGGGTGGCCTCTCGGCGCCCACCACATTGGAGGATGTCAAAAGCTACTTTGAACAGTTTGGTCCGGTAAGTGCAAGTTACATGCCAATTTTTATACAATAATGATAAACATAATGCTGTATATATATAATAAGCTGCATGTCATGCAAGGCAATGCGCAGTCAGTCGACAATATATATATACTATATAGTCAATATAGCGCAGGGTAGGCTGCTGAGCAATGACACCTTCACTGACGCTGCCACTTGCCACATTTTGTTTGATCAATAAAGCTGCCAAAAAAAAAAGTCACAAATCAAACACACACACATACAACACTGTGTGTGTGTGTGTGAAAAGTAGAAAGGAAATAAGGAATATATATCCGTACCAAATTCAATCTTGACAAGTACTGCAAAGCGAAGTAGACGACGCGACAGCCGCCGCTCCCACCCCAACCCCAACCAATCGCCACTTTACCAAATTCTGTTTTTCACCTGCAGCAGCAACTCCACTTAAACAGCGGCTCTACACACATGTGCATGTGTCTCTCGCGCTTTCTCTCACTCTCTCTCTCTCTCTCTTTCTATGTGTGTGTGTTTGCGGCTGAGTGCTATTCGAGTGCTCTTTAAGTTCGCCATTCAGCCATGTTTGGCAGTTCGTCAGTCAGTCGACAAGGCTGCGATTATAATGGGCTCAGAGCTCGGGCGGGTTCTTGTTATAGCGCACAAAACAAATTTTTAGCACGAGCACAACAAAAACAAACAACTTTCTTGTTGTTGTTGTTGTTGTTGTTATGTTGTTGATTACGATACTAAACGAAAATCGATTTGTTCGTAACGCTTTTATTTTTTGCAATTTTAATGAGCGACTAGCTTCTTAAGCGGCACCAAAGGCTGCGCGAGTTAACAAGGATTTCATTAACGATATGCAAGCAGCAAAAAACACTTGAGCGATATCTTTCAAGTGTGAATCTATTCGAGCAGAAATTCTAAATAACGATAAGCGCTCCAGAATTCATAACGAGTGTGGAAAAGCTGAAAAGCTGCAGTTGGCTTTAGTTTTATAAAAAGTTTTGACAATTTTTAAACTGTGAGCTAAGCTAATAGCAAATTTGGCTACGTTTCTAACGTATACTTAATGCGTATACTTCATTTTGAAAATAAAAAAATGCGTACTTCAGCAAAATTATCAGCTAAATACAACTAATAAGCTTAGAAACTACTGCAAGCTTACGTATACTTAATGCGTATACTTAATTTTTTTAATTGCAAAAATATATAAATTAAAAAAATAAATACAAATAATAAGCAAACAAAAAAAAACAAACCTCGCTGAGGCAACAAATTAGACTGTTATACCTTATGCGTATACTATTTTTTTTTAATATGACAAAAAATATTGCATTTAAATGTCCAAATACAAATAATAAGCACAAAAGCAACTGCGAGCATACAAATTAGGCTGCTTAGCTTACGTATACTTAATGCGTATACTTAATTTTCAACTTGACAGCCTCGCTTGCATTGTTTTATTTGCTTGAGCGCATGCCTTGCCTCACAACTTTGTCTTAATTTATCGCCACATCACTTAACACTGCCCCACATTTTTAAGTCCACAGACTCTCAACAGATTTGCAATTGCTCGCTCCCGCTCAGGTGCAGCTCTGGCGGGGTGGCCGCCCGATTGGGTGAGCCGCCGCCCCGCTGATAATTGACATAAATTGGCGCAACTTTTTGTCAGCTCTTCAAACCGCCGGCACGTCAACTGGCATTTGCGATGCCTCATTGCGTTGCGCGCCAGCGACAGTCGATAATGCGAATATAATGACGCCAACCCCACATCCCAACTTGTCCGCGGAGTGCGCGGCGCAGACTCCCTTAGCACATAAACGCCCATCAATCAAATCAGCGCCGCTGTGTGCGAAAAATGCTTTTAAGTAATTTTCATCATCATAACTGCGCGCACAGCAAAGGAAGCTGTCAAAATCTATGACGATCAAATAGTTGCCAAAAAAAAAAAAAAAAAGCAAACCAAATAGCTATAAATGATAATGCAGCAGCTTTGCTGTGATGTGGGTGGGGGCGTGGTCAGCCTTGCTGGCCAAAACAAAGGCAAAGCTAACCAAGCGCATCGGCTTAATGGCAAACTTTTCAATTAATACGCATTCGCCAAGCGAAAATTATAATAATAACAAGGCAAAAGTTTTCGACAGGCAAAATAACAAAAGCTACAGCAGCAGCAGCAGAGGTATATAAGCTATATATTCATATAACTTGGCCTGCCCGCCCCGATCTGCGGCTTGTCTACAAAGTTATTGATTACAACTAATCCCCTTTTGGCTTTTTGCCTGCCGCCTCATTGAGCAGCAGCGTCGGCTCGCCAAACAGATTTGCCCATAAACAAAATAGCAAAATTGCCAGCGCCCCAGCCCACCCCACCACCCCCGTCCATTGTTGACTGTATAGCCTGCAGTGGACAGGTGCCCAGCGAGGCGTTAATGACTTTAGCGGCCATTTTTCTTTTAGTTTGCTGCTGCTGCTGCTCCTTAGCTGAGAAGATGGCAGATAAGCTCTACCCATGGGTAGATTGGCTTTGTCGTTATGTCGTTGTCATTGAAGACGGGCATCCTGTAAAGATTGATTAGCCAGGATGACACAGTCAGGCACGAGGCAACAACAACAGCAACAACAACAATATGATTAATAGTTGTTGCATGTTGCTGATAAAAATAGCCCAACAACAATAATAACTGAGCGTGCGCCTGTCTATAGCGTAATTTACGAGCCTAACAAACAAACAGGCAATTCGCAATATATATAGTGAGCGCTGTATATATATTTATATGCATATTCTTTTCTGCCTTTTTATTTGCCTTGCAATTTATGTTTGAAATTGTTGCAAAGCGCATTGTTTGCACATTTACAGTTCTGTCTGTGTGTGTGTGTGTGTGTGTGTGTGTGTGTGTGTGTGTGTGGCAAATGTGGCAAGCTCTAGCTGCAGCTTGTTGTGCTAAATATGCTTCATAGCGCAGGCTTTTGGTTTTGATTGTGGCATAAATATAAACTAGCAGCAAATATTTGCCAAAGGCTTTAAAAATTGCAATTTCAAATTGAAACCAAACTAAGGTTCGCAGCTTAGCTAAGCAAAGTGAAGACTCGCGCCCAAAACTCAAACTAGACAAACTTAAAGACCAAAGTGCAAAATATAATTAAAATTTAAAAAACCAGCTACTGTTGTAACGTGGCTGCAAAATTTATGCGAAATGTATTTGGCTAATAGCAAAGTTTTCTACGCATTTATAGCCTGCAGCTATTAAATATTTTATGAGCAGCAAAAGCAAAGAAGCAGCCAAAGATATACATTTCAGTCCAGCACAAAGTTGACCAACGAATGCGGCAATCTGTGCCTTAATTTTCAACCCGCATGCCATATATATGCTATAGTATGTGATGCAATGATAGTTGCCACACCTTTTAAATGCAAATCACAAAAACTCTCTTACAAATGCAAAATGTATCACAACAACAACAACAACAGCAGAAATAACAGCAATAATAAATAGCACGAAAGCTAGGCAAAAACCTAAAACCCGAGTTTCAACAAAACAAATGGCAAAATTTCAAATTTTCTGTGTGCAGTTTTTAGTGCACAAATGCCTTACATTTAACTGATGCACACACACACACACAGACACATATATATATATAAATGGGTAGAATGGACCCCGAAAAACTGACCTCAGCTGCTGTTGCAACCTTTGCCACTGATTTTATTGCAGCTGCTGCTGCAAACACTGCGATAACAAAAATTTCACATGCACACTGAGCCAAAAAGAGTGTTAGAGAGAGAAAGAGAGAGCGAGAGTGAGTTAGAGAGCGAGCGTACTGGACGTTAGTTAGACAAAAAAAAAAAAACAAGCAAAAATGCAAAGCTCTTTGGCTAAAAAATTGCAAATAAACTACACATTTTGTAAAGCCCCAAGACCTCTGCCACCACCAGCAGCACCCCCCTCACCATGCCACCCCACCACCCCTTTGGGCACCCCTCTCAATTTCCACTTAGCTGCAAGTGCTGAACTATGGCTGAGGTATATGGAAATTGCAGTTTTTGGCCAAACAACTATCAGGCTGGCTGCAGACATTGCCCTGTGGCTTTTAAAGGTGTTTACGGTGTTTGCATTTTGCCTTGCCCCGGCCACGCCTCCTCCCTGGCCCTCTGGCTGCATAACCTCCAGGGGTTAGTTAATTTAAGCGCTTTTCATAAGCATTTTATGATGCTCTGAGCTGAGCACCGACTGCTGTCGCATGTCCAGGGCTCCAAACTGGCTGCCAGCTGATTTCTTCAGACCACAAGCACACTTAAAGGACCTAGGACCTTCACTAGTTACTACGCTCTAGCTATTAATTATGACAAATTGCTTGAATTATAAAAGCAACTACATAATTAAGTGTCATCTGAGCCAAACAGAGAGAAAAAAACAGAGAGAGAGAAGAGAGAGAAAAGCAACAAAACATACATATGAATTATTATACGGTTAGTTTCGAAACATTTTATTGCGGTGTAAACGTTTTAACATGATTATGTTAATAACAGCCAAAGCAGCAGTTGCTCAAAGCACATTAAGGCAATAAATAATTGAAATGGCGAATGAATATTTATAGCACTAAAATAAGAAAAAGACACAGGAGGCTTTAAGACTGAAAACGTATCATTTTAGCTAAATGTTAGTAAGCAATGTTATTAACAGCAGGTAGCAGTTAGTGCTTAAATAATTTAAAGCTATGCAAAATATTTGTACAATTAACTTTAAAGTTAACTTTGTATGCCCAAGAGGCACAAAGAGTTGAAGATAATATTTTAACATAATGTTAGCATGCATTGTTATGTTATTAACAGCAAGCAGCAATGCTGTTAAATGTTTTCGAGTTGAATTTGTATGCCCAAGAGGCTTTAAGAATGAAAAAGATTTTCATGCAATACAAGAAGAGTTGAAGAACATTGAAGACATAACGTAACATTTTAACATAATGTTAATATGCATTGTTATGTTATTAACAGCAGACAGCAGTGCTGTTAAATATTTCATAGCTATACAAATTTTTTGAAGCATAGAATTAAAGTAAGAATTAAATTTGTATTACTTTTATGCCTCTCGGTTAACATATTAACAGCCAAACTGTAGCTCTTATCCACTGTAAAAAAAAAATGTAATCGTTTCGTTTCTTTTTTTAGAACTGCACACAAATATCTTTTAGTCAATTAGAGTGCTTTGTGTGCTAGAGTTTCAATTTAGTTGTTGTTTACCCACCTGGCTGACTTATCAGTGAGTCAGGACACTCGCTGTCCTGCCACACATGCAAACACACACACACACACACAGTGGGGTTGGGATGGTTGGCTGGCTGGCTGGGTGGGCAACATTTTTGAGGCACTGTGAATGAAGTGTCTCTCCCTGGCACAAGCTGCATAAATTATGATGAAGCGCAAATCTTCAGTTAGCCGTATGTAAATGTAAATGAAGGCTTTGTGCACAAATACAAACACACACGGCGCATGGAGTGAGTGTGCGAGATATGTGTGTGTGTGTGAACGATGAGTGGCAGATTTGCATAATCCTTAGCAAAAGGTTTCATGACAGCGCTACCTCTGCTGATGCTGATGCTGCTGCTGCTGCTGTTGATGATGATGCTGCTCAAAATGTCAATGTGCGGGTAGTTACGTTCAAGTGGGCGGCGCTGTAAAGCGTTAGGGGGGGGTTAGTGGGGTTGAGCTGGGGCTGAGTTTCTGGTTTCAGCTGACAAGCCACAAATACTTCAGCACCTACACCTAAGCTCATAATTAACAGCATATACATATGCGAATATATAAATTGTACATATGTGCGTATACTTGATATGTGACTGCAACAGCAACAGCAGCTGCCATTTACATAGCCAATTAGTTAGTATATAAGCACCACAACAACAACAACAACAACAACAAAAACAACCACAAGAGCAAGCAAGTTGCATAGCAATTTTCAGTTTAATCCCAGCCAGGCCGCAGCTAATTTAATTGTGTTCAATTTGGCATAAAGGCGTTTAATGGCAAACATTAGCAAATACAGCAGACTAGACGCAGATACAGACACCGCTTAGCTGCACATAGATATGATTTTTAGCTATTTATTATAGATTTTTAGCTACGCTATAAACTGAAGTTAGCTGGGCAAGTCAAAGAATTCAACGCAAACTTCACTTTATAGTAAAAAGTAATTTTTATTTTAAGATTTTCAAGCAGTCAATTGAAAATAAATGTGCATAGCTCACTTTTATTTAATATTTAAATGTATTTACAATTTAATTATATTTTATTTTAGTCATACTAAAGGCTAAACATAGATTTAACAAAATATTGAAAACAGTTCACAGTTCACAGTTTTAAATTACTAAAGAGTAAACAGAATTATTTAACAAAATATTGAAAACAGTTCACAGTTCACACTTTTAAATTCTTCGTTTGTTTGCCTGCTTAGCTTAGTCGTTATGCCTTTGCCTGTAGTGTATTTTGCAAATAGAAAATGAAAGCATAGCGAAGCGCACCCAATGCAGACGAAGATGTTCGTTGTTAATGCTTTGATAGACACATTACTTCCGTCTCAGTGGTTAGGCTGCAACAGCAACAACAACAACAAGCAGCAGCAGCAACAGCAACAGAAATCTAATACGTCTTGCCAGGCAAGGGGATAACTGTTTGTTTACACAGACCAACGACAGCGACGACTATTTGCCCATAGCCTAGGAACCTGAGCCTCGGTCTCAGAATGCAACTGAAATGGAGACAGGCTAAAAAAAGAAGGAAAAAAATGCGAGACACAGAGCTAACTTTGTGTGTTGTGCGCTTCGTGCCTGGCATGAGGCTTTGGCAAATTGCGCAAAAAACAAAAGTAGAAAACAGAGCGAGCGAGCGAGCGAGGGAGCGATGCGTCGGCAACAGCAAAAGATTTCCATGCACAACAAATTGTCATGCGGACAGGCAGTTACAAACACACACACACACAGACAGTTACAGTTAGAGACAGACAGCGTTGTGGTTAGCGCCCACCCCCTTAACGAAACTACAGCTGATGCTTTTGCTCAAGCACATGAAATCCTTACCCGAGCGCAAGTCAAGCAAACAAACAAACCGCAATGACATGCAGGCTCTCTCTGCAGTTCACCCCCCACCACCCCCCTGCGCAGACCGACCCCCTGCTGTGCTTTAGCATTGGCATTGCCACACAGTTGTAACCGGAAACTGTCGCACTTATTTGGCTACGCGCTAGTTTCGCATATTTCACTGTCAACTTGCGGTAAATAGACTTTAAACAAATATGAAAATAACTCGCAAGCAACAAACACACACACATGCATAGCATATATATAAAAGAAAATGCAAAAATCTGCAGAGCCAAAAGAAATTTGCAAGTAAACGTTGTGTAAGCAAATGGCAAGTTGTAAAGTCTGCGGCAGCTCTAAGTTGCCCCTAACCTGCTTCTAAGCTTGCCGCCCAGCCCCCGCCCCCTGTCAGCGTCTGCTTGTGTGCTGTCTGCAGCAACACAGCGGGGCTTGGTCTCTAGTTTATGTTGCAGAGTGTAGCCAAGACATGCCGCATAGCGAAGCTCGAAGCTCGAAGCTCACGTACCTAATGGAAATCAATTGTTTACTTTATATGAGTTTTTCAAGTGCTTATTCAATATCATTAGAATGTTGGAGACCAGCAGCTATAACTGCCATATGTTGAGCTTGCAACTTGCTGGCAGCTTCACAGTTGCATATTGTATTAGCTAAGCCAAGGCAAATTAGTTTTTGACGCAAGTGTGCGCAAATCAAAGCAATTGCCGTTGGCTAAGCAAACATGTCATTCAATATAAATTTAATCAATGCGTATAACTAAAGTTATTAATTTGCAATAAATTGATGCAACAATTTCTTAAACATTTTAAGCTATAAAGATTAAATGCCAAGCAGAAGTGATGAGCGTGTGTTAAATCAAATTCACAATGCGTTAACTTAAAACAAACAGCAGCATTTCTAACAATTTTCAATATATATATCAATTGCTAATTGCAAAGCTTAGAAATATTTTCTTGCTGCAGCTTTAGCTAAGCAACAATCTTCAATAAATATATGTAAGACAATATTTTTATAGCATAGTGTTTACTTATAGCTATATAGCTATTAACTTTGCTACTTTAACGACTTGGCCCCAAAAATCTTAGCCCACACCCCACACAAAGTCTGCTAAGCAAACAAACGCTTCAGTTGCTGCTGCTGCTGCTGCTGCTGCTTAGGCGCTCTAACTTTTCTCATTTGCCTTAGATACACACACACACACACAGCTACAAAGAATTTTGTGTGCAGCACAGAAATCTTAATTTAAAAGCCCAGCTGTTGAATCAAAGGTTAAGCTAAGAGCACACGCTGTCGCTGTCGAAAGGGTAAAAGTTAAGGCAGGCAGCACAAAAAAAAAAAAAAAAAGGAAAATTGTAACCACTGAAAAACTCATTTAGCTACAGCGGCTGTGGCTGGGGGGGAGGCGCACACACCTCAAGCACAAGTCGAGTCGAGTTGAGATGCAAATAAGCGAATATTCATTTGATGATGCGAATGCGAATGCGAATGTGCTGCTGTTGGTTTTGGGGCTTGCAACACGTGCCACACACACACACACACACACAACGACGACAATTTAAAAAGTACGTTTTTATCGCTAGCGACAGGCAAGTGAGACAGACAGGCGGCTACGCCTTGGGCTGTTATTGTTGTTGCTGCTGCTGCTGCTGCTGCTGCTGCTGCTGCTTTAGTTGTTGGCTGGTTTCGACAGCTTGAGATAGTCACGTACACGGCCTTTGTTTTTCTGGCTTTTTATTTCGTGCCAATTGTGCGCCTAATTAGCGTCGAAACGCAAACGCGCGCGCCACGCTACACGACGCGCCAGCTTTTGCAATTAAAACGCACTTTTCGCCATGCCCCAGCCCAGGCCAACAAGCAATGCGTTGGGGGTTGTGGGGGTGGCAACTTGTGACAGCGTAGACAGATAAAAAGTATGCAACAACAGCAACTGTGCGGAGTCTACAAAATGGCGCATGTTGCCGCCTACAAAATTAATTTGATTTATGTTGTACGCTATACACAATGCTCTGCATGTATGTGTAGCTGTGTGTGTGTGTGCAGCAGGTAACGCTAACGAATTTTTGTTTTATTTTGCTTTTATTTGTGCGCGCGTGGGGCTAACAATGAAAATAAAAATAAATTATAGCCTGGCAAATGTAAAGTGTCGACTTGCAGCTGTGTGTGTGTGTGTTGTAGTTGTTGTGTTTTAATTGCAAAGACCGTGCACACACATACAAACCACATGATCGAGGGGCGTTGTTGAGGTATGTTTTTGATCTAGCCAGGTTAAAAAGTCACACGCACACCGAGCGAGTGAGTATGGGGCGAACATGCAAAGCAACGCAATAACAACATATGCGACAACAGCAGAACAGCAACAAAATTGGCAGCAGGCTGTAGTAAACTAAACTACAAGTTATGCTGTAATAATTAATTAAAGTGGGGGGAGAGCTAAAACATTGAACAAATGCATATCCAGCTAAACTATAAATTCAAAGCTATGCTAATAACGAAAACAATTTAAGTGTTTATCTGTATTTGTGTAATAATAAATATTGTTAAAAATATGCAATTAATATTCAAATCAACAGATAGTTGCTAATAGTTATTAAAGTTATGCAATTAATATTGAAATCAACAGTTGCTTACTTAAGCTAACAACTAATTTCAAATTAATGCTACTATATATATTAAATATATGCTTGCATTTTATACAATTTTTGTAACATAATAAATATTATTTTTAGTAATATTTATTTATTAGAAAAAAATGCAATCAAATCAAAATGCAAACAAATAGCTACTAACTTTAGCTTTTCAACGCTAGCAACTAATTTCAATTAATGCTACTATATATTAAATAAATGCTTGCAATTTTTAATACACTTTTGAGCATAATAAATATTATTTTTCGTAATATTTATTTATTAGCAAAAGCGCTGCATGTTGTTCATGTAGTTTTCACTTTTGTGTCTGCCGCTCTGCCCCACAGGGTATTCGCTGCTAGCGTATGTTGTATATAAAAAACAACAACAACAATAATAATAATAACAAGCAACACCTCAACTCGACTTGACGTTAACATGCGTTTTGTTGCTGTGTATTTTTTTCTTTTTTTTGGCGCTTGCACAATGCAAATAAAAAGCCATAAACTTTCATTTAAGTTTAAAATGGCATTTAAATGAATGAGTAGCTGCCACAACAATGCTGCCAGTTAGCTGCCACTTGCTACGCGCGCGTGTACACATGTGTGTGTGTGTATGCGTGTGTGTATGTGTTTGTATTTTAGGGAGCTTTTTGGCAAACGGCCTCAGCAGCTGTAGCACATGTATCATAATTCATTTTCATGTTTTATTTCATTTTAACTGCATTGGACTGTCGCTCGCATGCGTTTATTTTGTTGTTCAAAGCAACATAACATGGCAAATAATAATGTAGCGTTAGGTGTGAGTTGAATGTAATCAAAATTTGTTAGCTATAGAGTTTTTGCATATTTAAGTTGGCAGCCATAACTTGCATTTCATTAAAGCGTACGGTGGCGTATACTTAATATGTAACAGCATAGGCAGTCTAAACGTTTTTGCAATTTGCATTTGCAGTCGGCTCAGCTGTTGACGAAAGCAGCGCAGTCACAGAAATTGTAGCATACTTACCAGCGCTATTCAATATCAAATAAATAATTGGCTGCCTTTCAGTGAGCTTAGCTATTCATTTTGTATAGCATAGCTAATTTGTATTGCGCGCGCGCACACACACACACAGAGACAGAAAAATATTAAATAAATTAAAAAGGCAAGCTAATTGTTAATCTGTGCGGCTTGCGGCTTATGTGTGTGTCCAGCTTTTGTCAACAGCAATTGCAACAGCTGCTGCTGCTGCTGCTGCTGCCTCTTGCTATGGCCACTAACAAGCTCAACCCCAAAACCCAAACCCTCTTGTTTGCCTTTACATATGTATGTATGTATGTGTGTGTGTGTGTGTTTTTAAATGTAAAGCACTTGCTGTGGTCGCTTTGAGCGACCCAAAAGTTAATCTCTGCCAACCGCTGACCAGGCAAACTGACTGCCAAAACACAAGCCACCCACACAGCAGCAGCAGCAGCCACCCACACCCCCCCTCAAGCACCCAC
The DNA here is from genome assembly GCF_011750605.1 of Drosophila busckii. NCBI lineage: Eukaryota > Metazoa > Arthropoda > Insecta > Diptera > Drosophilidae > Drosophila > Drosophila busckii. Next base: position 11,570,881 of record NC_046606.1, read on the forward strand.
TGTAAGCTTTGCCTGCTTAGCTATTTTGTGCTATTTTGTTGTTGTTTTTACAGTGCTCAACCGCAACTTAGGTTTTTTTTTTAAAGCAAGCTAGCGCTCTTTGTTTGTTTGCTTGCATTAGTGTGCGTGTGTGTGTGTGTGTGTGAGATTTGCTGCCCGCATTTTGAAGTCAAGCAGCTAGTGCAAGATAAATCGCCTTTCAACGCATAAAAAATCACACGATCAGTCATTACATTTGCACCCTCTCACTCTCTCTCTCTCTCTCTCGCTCTCTCTCTGTATTATAAGCACTTGTGTATTATGTGCTGCCCGAAAAGTCATTTACTTGCCCCAAGACCGCCCACAACACAGAAATTTTTTATCGCCTTGCTTTTGGGTTATTTTTTATGCTGTGCTCTGCTGCTTTTATTTGCTGCCGCATGCATTCACGATATGCGTGCATGTCCTTGGTAATGGCTAGCAGCGCCTGCAGCACATAAGTCATTTGCTGCACTATGTGCCTGGCAGCCTGCACATCCTGCTGCTGCCTTCGTCACTTTAGCGTCTCAATAGTCTGTTACTAATACGCTGACGTTTTTTTTAATGCCTCGAAGTGCATAAGGAGCTATCAAGCTAGCCAGGCTGCTGCTGCTGCGTCACTGCGTCACAGGATATTACCGCTGTCATTCTTGCAAAGCGTTTTCTTGCGAAAGAGACGCACAGCCGTCTGCGTGCGAGCGAGATGCAGCAAGTTGAGTGTTGCATTCAACCATTTGGCACGCACATGTGGCACTAAAGTGAGTCGAGCTGGCCTGGGCTGGGGCTTTGCTGTCTTGGCGCCTCAATACGCTGACGCTTCCGGTATTTATGACGCAAGTAATCAAATTGAATGGCGCAACTTGCAGTGCGTCTCTCTTTGCCAGGCAGCCAGCCAGGCAGCTACAGTGATAAATTCAAGCTGTGCGCTTCGCCTCGCCTTTGCTGCCTTTTGTGCAGTTGCAACTTCCGTTGCTGCCGCTGCCGCTGCTGCTGCTGCGGCATGAAAATAAAAAAAAAGAGCGATATATAAAATGAAAGGCATGAAGAAAAAAAAATTGAGTGCGCTTTCTACACATTTTCGTCGCTTATCAGCGTCAGCTGCTGCTGCTGCTGCTGCTGCTGCAGTTTAACTCGAGTGCTCAGCCCACACCCAGCCCCCAAAACTGCTTTCAACAATGATAATAATGAACGTTGCATGAAAAATTGCAAGTTGACTTGGTTGGTAGCAGCAGCAGCATTACCTAAGGCGCTATAAATAATACGCGCTGCTAAGTTAGTATATTCCCAACCTTAACGTTCGGCGGCATAAACGCATAATGAACGAGCCAACTTCAGGCAACAGACTATGCTACGCTTTTTTGCACTTCTGCTGACTTGCATAATGCTAAATTAGTGGCCATGGGAGCGTTAAGCAGCAGCTCAAGTGATTTACAATGCTAGCGGCTCAGTGATTAGCGTGCAACGTGCCACAGTCAGAGTCGTAGCAGTAGCAGTAGCATCAGCGCTTCAAAGTCACAAATTTATGCAACTTGAGCAGATTATTTGCTTAGAACTTCAAGCTGAAGCTAAAGAGAGCGCAAACAGAAGATAAAAGTTATCAGTCAGCGCTATATTTCTATATGCTATTTAATTAGATTTATGTTTTTATATTATAAATATTTGCTTGTCAAATGCTATTCATTGATTTCATTGCTGCTAAAGCAGAGCAAGCTATCGTTATCGCTGCTATGCAGAGTTGCGCTTATGACTATCGATAATTCTTTTTATCAAACGTCTTTGCCATTTGAATTTATTTTCATTTTTAATTGGACGCTCAACAATAAATTTTGCTCTGCCTCGTTTCTTTGTTCATATTATATTTTATTATTTTTTGCATTAATATATCCCATGCTTTGCTGCTAAAGCACAGCAAACTATCGTTATCGATAATTATTTTATTTTTAATATTTTAATTTATTTTCATTTTTAATTGGACGCCCAACAATAATTTCAGTTCTGCCTGGTTGCTGCCTATCATTTCTACTTTCATTTGCTGCAAAGCTATAAACTCATAACAACAAAAGCCACAGTGCATTTGCCACTAATAAACTAATCGCTTTGGGGCGCATTTTCATATTTTAGTTTTTTTACTTTGTTTTTGTTGCTGCTGCGTTGCCATAGCTTTAAGCCATGCTTTTGGCGCTATTCAAACAGCACTTGAACAATGCTGGCAACTAACTGCTTGGGCAGCGTTTTAAAGCTTATGGCTTATAGCTGAAAATCCCTTCATTCATTCACGTGGCAAGCAATAGCAGAAAAATAATAAAAATAAAAAAGCAGCTGCTAAAAATTGTCTGTTAAGCGTTGCAAAAAAAAATAGAAAAACGAGCGAAATGTCTATCGAGCTAAAGTCGAGCTTGATTTATGTTTTTGTTATTGTTTTCGCATAAGCTGGCTAAGAAGAAGAAGCAGCAGCAGCAGCCAACTGACTCGCTGCTGATAGCAACTTTAGACTGCAAACTCAATCAGTAAGAACGTGAGAACTGAGAGCTGCGAACTGAAGCTGCAATATAAATGAACAAATTAATTAAGGCAGCGTTAGACCGTGAATTGTAGCACGTTCGCTATGGAGCTGCCATGGGTCAAAAGAATGTCAACGCAGTAGACATGAAATTAATGCTGCAGCCAGCAGCAGCAGCAACAGCAACAACAACAACAACATGTGGCAACGTTAACGCATCGCTTGCAACGTTCGCTAAAACTAACAGCCATGAAACTAAACGCCACACACACAAACTTTGCCCCCCCCTGACTCTCCCCAGCTCTGGCGCTTAGATGGCAAGCAGCTTAGCCTGCAGGTGATGTGCTGGCAAAATCAATCGAGAAATCCCTTGCCCATGCATGGGCAATAGATAGATGTGCGCCGCTGCTACATTCTATGTGTGGGCACGTCCTGGTCAGCGCCAATAACGACGTAATCTGTTTATATCCCTGCCACTCCGCTCTTCACTTGACGTCGCTGCTGCTTTTTTTTCTGCATTGTGTTGCGCACTTTTTTTGTTTTTTTTTCTACTGCTGCTGCTGCTCTTTCATTTGTCGTCATGCTTGTCGTCTACGGGCTTTCTTCTGCTGCTGCTTCTTTCTTTTTCCTTTTTTTTGCTAGCTGCTTCAATTTTCTGGCCGGCAGTTTTTGTCGCTCGTTTCGCCTGGAATTGAGTTGTTATTTTTCGCTTAGTGCAATTTATTTTGGCCAAGTGGCAGGCAGCAACGTCCAGCACCAGCAGCAGCAGCAGCAGCGCTTAATTTATTATGCCCCCCCTCCCCCTTTACGACTGCTCATCAGCCAAATTGTGCTGGCCATTGTTCAATGGCAGATAAAAGAAAAATTAAACGCAAGCAAAATGAAACGCGCTCTCGAAGAAAAATCCAAACAACGTACAACAAAAAAAAGAAAAACAAGCAACGAAAATGTTATTAATTTCAGCTTTGAAAAATTGTGCATTGGCTACAGCTACAGCTTTGGCTTTGGCTTTGGCAGTCATTGAGGCATCCCATTTATTAGCAACGTGATAAATACTTTCAATTTTGCTTTCAATAAAATGATAACGTAATGCGCGCGCATTAAAATAGATCAATGACTAACAATACGTTAAGAAAAAAAAAGCGCAAACAGTTTAACTTGTCAAACGTAACGAAAAAAAATCAAATTAAAACAGCTGACAGTTGATAAATGTATTTAAAATTAAACGCTATTAACACTGTTCGATAAAAATACTAAATGCAAAATACGGTCACACCTGACAGCCAAGCAGCGTTTAAGCTGCGCTACTGTTGCTGCTTCGAATCAGCTGTGGCGTTCAAGCTGCGCTGCTTTTTCTTTTAGTCAGCTGTGTGCTCAGTGCTCAAAAGTGTTTTATTTAAAGTTAGCAAACAATAAAATAACAATTTATAAGCCATACGCACACATATGCAAATTGTAATATGTAGATAAAGCCGATGGCAAAAGTTTTAATAATATGATAACGAGGTAAGTTCAACACTGAATATGCTTGTTATGCTAATCAAGTTGTGTCAAGCGTTTCGTCAGTTCAAAGATCGACAAACTTATTGATAAACTTGCTTACGCCAAAGAGAAAATGTAGATTATATTACGCTTCAAGTGCGTTTAGGTCAACAGACAGACAGACAGATGGACAGAGTCAATTCTGACGCTGTCACTGACGGCTGCTCTGGCAAGTGGCATATGCGTCAATAGTTGTTGTGATTAGCTTGAGCATCATTACAACAAGCACAAAATGAATGGCAAATCAGTGAAATGAGCGAGAAACACAAAATAAAGTAATAATAATAAGACAAAGCGGGCGGACTGCTACTTGACAGCTACAAAAATAGAAAAAAAAACTGCGACTGCTTTGTCAAATGTGTTTTTCCTTTTTTTTCGATGTGTGTGTGTGTGGCAGGCGCGTTGTCCTGTCCCTACAAGTAGCGGCAGCCAAGCAGACAAAAGGCAACCAGTGAAAAATCGAGTTAGGCAAAACAAATAGCAAAATAGTTTCGCACAGCGAACGGGCAAGACATTGACACAAAACAACAACAAGCAGGCAAAGGAGGCTGAGCCTGCGTCCTTTTTTTTTTTTGGGCCGTTTTGCTGTAAAAGTCAAGCGAAATAATATTTTCCGGGCAGCTGGCAGAGCTCGACAAGCAGCAGCAGCAACAACAAGAACATTAGAAATTGGCTATTGGCCGCTCCCTCACATTAGACCAAGCGACAAAAAACAACGCAACGAATGCTTAATGCTCTTAAAAGAAATTTGTCATAAGCAAAGTTTGAGACTGAAAGCTAAGCAGCCTTTGCCTAGAGTAAAAATAGTGTACGTGAGTTGCTTTCGCTGTGTGTGTGTGTGTGTGTGTGGCGACGAACTTGTGGCCATCATTGTAGGCAATTTGCAAAAATAGCAACGATTGCGCCAACTGTTGTTGCTGTTGCTGTTGTTGCTGTAACAGGCAGCAAAGTTAGTTTAAAGGAAATCAGAATAAAAATCATAAAAATGCACAACGTGCCGCGCGTTTGTTAAACTAGCAGCCAAGCAGTTTGTTGTTATTGTTGCTAACTGAGGCGCCAGACAAAGCGCAAAAAATTGTTGCCTTGGCACAAAGATGAAAAGTTGTTGCTGTTTATGGCGGAAGTAGATAATGCCAAAGATGAACAAGGCGAAGGCGTAAGCCATACACAGAGCGCTCTTCAAGCTGTACAAGAGCGAGACAGAGACAGAGACAGCGATAGAGTTGAGTTGTAGCTGAAGCTTAAGGGTCGTTGCTTGGGTATATAATTTTGCCATTACAAAACAATAGTAAAAACAAACTGCAACAATGTGCGAGCGAGTTGGCAATAGTTAGCAAAGTCAGTGGGGCGCACATAAACTAGAAGCAGCAGCGGCAGCGACTTTTGCTGCATGAGCACATTGTCGCATTTTGCTGCAATTATTGTCACAATTATGGGCTAGACAATTGACAATTTTTTGGCGCTTTACTGACTTAAGCCAAAAGTCAAAGCAGCAGCGTATAAGAGGGAGAGCGTAAGTGAGTGAGTTAATCAGCACACACACACACACAGCAAAGTCAACACGTAGCTGCTGCTTGGTGCAGCCCCAACCGTGACCAGTCAGCTCGACTTGGTGGTGAGGCCTACGCTAAGTTCAGCTGTTTTGTCACTTATTCACAGCACATTAAACAATTTGCTTTTTACGCCGGCCAATAACAACAACAAGGATAACAAGCCACACACAAGCACACACACATTTATAGGCCTAAGGGCAGCAGCTACCCCTGACGACGGCTCGTCTAGTTGGCTGGCCCGCTGCCTAGCCAAGCGCACATTTTAATTGTTCTCGTCATGAACATGTCATAAAGCAAATCAGATTAAATGCGTCACTTATTATTGTATGGCCGACGAGAGTCGACGCCTATATAATGTGATATATACATAAATGCCTTTGTGTGTGTATCAGTGTGTGTGTGAACTTTGTTAACTGCGGTCAAAATGTGTTGGCGGCAGCAGCGTTGGGCATATCGCTTTTATTGCATATTAGCTACACGTATAGAGAGTAACAGCGCACAGTGGTGCACAGGCTATTAAACATGCCAGCAAATTTAATCAAAGCAAGCTTTAAGTGCGCTTCAAATTTGTTTGTTATTTGTTTTATGTTCTCAAACTTTAGCACCACTGTGCGCAGCGTTTGCCTTAGCGTTTGCTATCTAGCAACTCTTGTTGGGTGTTAACTTGTGCGTGCTGCTTAATTAGTTGCCAACTGTTTAGCATGAGCAGCAGGTCAAGTGAGTGCCGCCCCCTTGAGCCAGCAATTAACATTGACAGGCAGTTAGTGCATGTAGCGCAGGCTTTTGCATTTATCTTTTAATCGTCAAGCAGCCAAATATTGATTTGGCATATTGATGCAATTCCATTTTACAAATTTGCATACCAAATTCTGATTGCTGAGGGACTTGGAGACGACACAGACACAGACACAATAACGTGCCAGCCGAAAGTCAGCAGCAAGCACGCAGCAGCTTTATGTGTCTGTCTTGTACATAAATGTTCTATTGTGTGTGTGTGTGTGTGTGTGTGTTTGGCATACAATGAAAATGGACAGCATTGGCAGAGAGAGCAGCGCAGCACGCCGGCAACAGTCGATTAGTTGCAACAGAGCGACAGCTTCGATAGACAAACGTTTATATGTGTGTGTATGTGTGTGTGTGTGTGTGTGGCAATGCTTTTTGTTCTATGTAATCACAGCAGCAGCAATGGCAATTTTCAAAATGAAAACATAAAATAATAAATACGATTTGACAGGCTGCACTAAAGAAAACTTAGCGGGCAGCAGCGGGAATTTTGCCACACAAACAGCAGCAGCAGCAATAGTTGCCCCTATATATGTCTGTCTGTCTAACTGTCTTTCTGTCTGTTTGTGTGTGTAGAGGGGAGCATCTACATAATCATATTATGCTTGACTGGCACGACAAACCAAGCGCACAAATGTGGGTCCAACTGCATTGAGCTTGAACCGGGTGGGGTAGCCAAGTCAAAAGGGCGATGCAGTAGCCCAAACAGAAAGAGACGGCAAACAGAGATTCGAGTAATTTGACAGGCGACATACATTTCACACACGCACAGACAGACAGACAGACAGTTCGGACAGTCGGACAGTCGAACAGTTAGTCGTAGAGAAACAGCTGGGAAAATCTGTTAGCCAGTGAATTGATGAGGGGCCAGATGCGATAAAAAAGGCTTGTGAATTGCCTGGCAATGGCTTGAATTGAGTTTCGGAGTTGAACTTTGCACACAACACTGAGAGAAATTAATTGTAGTTATCATACAAAATGCAAATATATGTGCTTTAAGTGTTATACAACTGTTATACATGCACTGTGATGCAGCTAGCAATAAATTTAAATGCAGTTACAGCCACAAAGTAAGCAACTTTGCTATCAAAACTGTTATACAACTGTTATACAAGCTGAGAACTGTTATAAAAACACAAAATTAAGCTAAACTGCTGTTTTAAACGCAAAGCTTGACTTAGCAGCTGAGCTAATGTTGCAAAACTGTTATACAACTGTTATACAAGCTAAAAGCTGGCATATTATACTGTTATACAACAACACTAAGCTATAATGTAGATTTGCACACAAAGCTTGACATTTGCAACTGTCATAAAACTGTTATAATACTGAAATAGCGTTATATCTGCTATAAGTGTGCACTTGCAGCTGCAACTGCATTGAACTGCCTGCTGTTTGTAGCTAAGTGTAGAGCAGCGTAGAGTCGCTCGGTCTCGGTCTGTGCCATGATACGGGACAAGGCGACAGACAGTTGGAGCGACAGCGCCACCTGGCAGCTGCCAAAATTGCAAAATTGAAATTGAAATGCGAGTGCTGTAACGACTCGCACACAGATAGACTGACAGAGAGAGAGAGAGAGAGCGAGAGAGAGGGACGTACAGACAGAGAGACAGCAGCAGAGCAATTCGCATGCATAATACGCATACGCATTCGCAACCTGTGCAATGTGCGTTGGTTTGTCTGTCTGTCTGTGCGTTTGTGTGTCTGTGTGTGTGTGTGCACGGGTCTGTCGCAAAGACAAGCCAAAGCAATTAATGTAATGAGCAGCAGCATGTCAGGCCAATGTCGACGTCAACATTTTTGCACAAGAATTTTCAATCAGCAACGGCATTCAGACAAACGCCAAGAGCAGCAGCAGCAGCAGAGAGTGCGAGAAAGAGACAGAGACAGACAGAGAGAGAATGGCAAAGGTAGTAGCAGCTATAACGCGCTGCATAATGTGCAAAGGCGTCCAATGTAATTGTTTAAAACCAAGCTACTTAAGTGCAATGTGCACACACACACACAAACGCATAAACAGGCACTTTTATTAGCATATGCGTGTGCGTCTCTGTGTGTGTGTGTGTGTGTGTCTATACAAACAAAAAGTCCAATCAGGCCTGCATTAATGAGGCTCTAGTAGCTTAAACCTCCACACGCTTTCACTCGCTCGCGCGCGCGCGCTCTTTCTTTTTAGACACTGAAGTGTTGTTGTTCGCATTCATTTGCATTTATGTTTTGTGCTCAACTAATTTGAAGCTTTCACGAGCTGCCACTTACACAGCCCCCCCGCCCCCGCCCATAGCTGCAACCCTTTTTTTAGTAGAACAAAACAAAATCAGCGTCAAGCCTTCAACAACAAGACATGTGACTACCTGACTGAGTGTCTGTCTGCCCGTCTCGCTGTCTTCGTTGTAAGGTGTCCAAGTGCATGCCCAACCCCCAACCCCAACCCTTAGCAAAGCTACACATATGCATACAATATGCATACTCATTAGTTTGGAGTGGTTCCGTCAACAGAAAAAGCAGCAGCAGCGCGTCGTCTTCCAGAACCCGCCAACTCACCCACACCCTCAACCAATCTTGCCTGTCGTCATGTCAGTCAGTCAGTCTTCATCATCGTACATGCTCGCTCCTTTGCCTTTGCTGTCTGTCTGTCTGTCTGCCTGTCTGGCTTCCAAATAAACAAACCCTTTTGCGCCTGCTTTGCCTTTCAAGTTGCAGCCAATTGTTATTGCTGCATTTCTCGCTTCTAGTTGGGAGTTGGTGCTCGCTTTCTTTATTTTTGAATATGCAGCCCTTTTTCCAGCTCATAAATTTTTTGTTTCACTTCCACAGCTTTGCAGCTTCATAATATTTTCCATTTTTTTTTTGTATTTTGAGCTAGGCAAGGCTTTCAATGTCAAACGGCGGCAGCGGCTTTTGTTTGACGTCGTTGCTCTCGGTCTCATGAATAACTGATTAAAACCTTTTTGGTTTGCTGGCTAGCGCTGCTGCTGCTGCGCTGCTGCTGCGCTGACTGCGCTTTCATTTAAAATGACTTGCCGGCTGCTGCGTCGCTAGGAGTGCAATGTCACTAGCGTATTAAGGGGGCGGGCTGGGCGCGGCTTGGGCTCGCTATTGTCGCGCGCTGCCTGGCGGTTGTTTTTTTGGGGGGGGGGGTGCTGGGGTTTGGGGGGGGGGGGATGGGGGGGGGGGGGGGTAAAAATTTCGTGGGGTGGATAAATCAGTGTTTAGCGGTGGAAGTCCCGCCCCCCCCCCCGCCTTTTTTTTTTTTTGGTGGGGGGGGGGGGTGGGGGTTGTTGGTTAGTTGGATGTCTATAATTTTGCCTTGACAACTTTTTTTTTTTTTTTTTCATTTTTGGGGGGGGGGGGGGGGGGGGGGGCCCCCCCCCCCCCTTAATCGGAATCAAAAATTAAAAAACAAAATAATAATGTAGCTCAAAAAAAAACCTTTGGGTTGGGGTGTGGTTTTTGTTATCGGTCGACGTATTAGGTTTGTGCTGGGGGGTTTGGTTGCCCGTGCCCCGCGGCCGCCTCGCCCAAAAAAAAAAAAAAACAGCGCGAGGTTCCGGTGGGGGGGGGGGCATCAAACTAAAACGCGCAAGAGTGATATGTGTTCTCATTATAACAAAAGCACAGGGCGCTGCAACTGTTATACAGCGAACAAAACATACGTTAAATAAAAGGCATAGACTATAGTAAAAGCAAATGCTTGAAATGATTTATAACTGTTATGCAGCTGTTATAAAACTGTTATACATTTAATCATAGCAAAAGCAATCAAACTAAAAGTCAACTGTTATATACAACTTTCATCATTTGTCTCTTGCTCATAAATTCAAAGACGCATAAAAATTCAATATTTTTTAACTCAATAGCAAAAACTCGCACTTAACTTGCCGTTTTTACATGCTTTATAACAGTTCTCTTAACTGTTATACAGCCAACAAAACATACGTTACACAGCTTGAACTGATTTATAACTGTTATAAAACTGTTATACAGGCAACATAGGCTGCTAATCAAACTATGAGTCAACTGTTATACACAACTTTTATCATTTGTCTCTTGCTCATAAATTCAATGACGCATAAATATTAAAAATTCTTTAACTCAATAGCAAAAAATCGCACTTTAAGTTCTTTAAACTGTTATACAGCAAACAAAACATACGTTAAGTAGGGGTGTAGTATAAGCTATAGTGATTTATAACTGTTATACACCCAACATAAGCTGCCCTTAAATAATAGCGCAGCAATCAAACTATGAGTCAACTATTATACGCAACTTTCATCATTTTTCAGTGTGCTCAAACACGCATAAATATTCAAAGTTCTTAAGCTCAAAGCACGAAATTGCACTTAACATTGCACATTTTGTCGCTTATAACAGTTCTTTAAACTTTTATACGCACCATTATTTCAACAAGTTAAGCTGCATAAATTCAATATGTAACTGGCATAAATTGCAGCAATTTCCACTATCGCTCAATTCCGCTTCGCCTTTTTGCCTGCCAGTCTGACAACTCTTTGGCCAACAACTATTCCAACTCATAAATACAACATTATTTTCCAAACGTAAATCGCAGCGAGCGAGTGAGAGAGAGAGAGAGAGAGAGAGAGAGAGCGAGCTATCGACATAGTCGTCGCTTGTCTGTGCGCGTCTCAATTCACTGCACATTTTGCAAATAACAATCGCATTTTTTGAATAATTCAAATCCACTTTGTTGCCGCTGTCTGACTGTACTTACGTCTGACTGTCTGTCTGTCTGTCTGACTGTGCGTTCGTACTTTCATCCGTTTTGTGTTACGTCTTTGATTCAAGCAAAACGCTGCGGCAGCATAAGAAAAGCATAGCGCATTTTCCGTATGTTTTCTTCAACGTTTCGTTTTTTTTTTCTATTTAAAAAATGCTCAACGTTGTGCTGGGTGGCTGCCGCATAAAAAATGTATAGCATAGTTTTCTGCGCGCACACACACACAGCTGAAGCTGGGCACACGCACACAATTAGAGCTTGTGCAATGCATTGAAATATTTAAGCTTTGCATTATTTATGCCCAAAAAAATGTACATTTTACTTTTGTGATTTTGCACATTTTTGCGCGTTTTAAATTAAAAAATATAACAAATTGCACAATGCACACCATTTCTATGTGTGTGTTTGCATAGGTGTATGCACATCCTGTCGCTGATTTCATTTAGTTGGATAGAGCGTAACTCTGGACCGTGCCCACAATTCAAAAATCAATTTTCATTTGCAAAACGATTACATTCACATTCATTCAATGTTCGCTGGTTCGCTTTATATATTTTTTTGTATGCTTTACTCCCAGCCTGATTTTCAGCCATATATGTGTGTGTGCGCTATCGGTTCGCTTACACTCGAATGAACCTTATTCATTTGCAAAGCAACCACAACTGCACATCATACCCTAAAACACTCCAGCCCAGCCAGCCAGCCAGCCACCCAACCAACGAACCAACCAGCCAGCGCCCAACGCCAGCGCACGCCAGTCGCTTGGCCATTTCGTCATTGCCCAACTGTTAACTGAACGCAGCGGAGATGGCAGCGGGCTGCCTCATCATTCGCATGCTGCATGTCTAAAGCTACAACTGTCGCTGCTTTTCGTGCGTCCAACAGTCAGTCAGTCAGTCGTTGCGTTTGGCATTCATTTAAATGCGGCTTTTGGAGCTCTCCACGCCAGGCCGCATCAACTAAAATATTCTCTCTTTTCCACTTCCATCTCTCTCTCCTCGCTCATGCAGCATTATTCTTTACAATTTTCTTGCTTTTCATTTTTGTATATTTGAAATGCATTTATTCATGTGCTCTGACTGCAATTTGTTACAACTGTTATACGCACTTTTTACTGTTATACGCATGACATATAAATGCAATTGATTACGACTATTGTTCGAGCAACTGTTATACAAGCATTGAAATTGCTTAAACTACTGCTCATGCTACTTTCGATGGCAACTGTTATACGAAAAAACTTTAGCTACATTTTAATATTATATATCACATAATGGGGCAGCGGGCAAAAGCAAAAAGTACAAGTATGTAAAAATGAAACAAACAAATACATAATAAACAAAACAATAGCAAAAGGCCAAAGCGAGAGTGTGGGGCAGCAAACAAAAGAATGCGCTCGTAAAACCGAGATTTAGGCCGTGCCACATTTGTGACCAAATATGTAGCGAGTGCGAAGAGCGAGAGCGAGAGAGAGCGACAGGAAGCTGCAAACAGGCAGCAGGCTGTAGCCAACAGGCCAAGCCTGGAGTGTGGGCTCGAGGCTGCTCATTTTATGCGCTAACTGAATCAGCCCGACAACCATTAACTGAGGCCATTTTATTCAATTTTGCTGGCCCAAGCCCATAACAAAAAGAAACACAAGCAAGAAGACCAAAAAAAATTGCTGAAGAAAACAAGCAAAAAAAAATATAAATAAAGGACAACACCAAAACGGAAACGGAAGTGTGTACGCAGGTTATGCAGCACAGGCAAACGAAGAGCGAATGCTTGTGGCTCCAGCGCTCTGGAGCTCTGGACTGCTACGTGTGACAATAATAAAAGTTTTTATTGCCAGGCGCACACAGCTGCGACAAGAGCGAGAGAGCAGGATAGAGAGAGCAGCCAAGTAGATCTAGAAATTAGCCTGCGTCTGTGAGAAATTTTTATGTACATGCAGCAACAGCACTTCAAGTCTTGTGGCAGACACACACACACATTTAGTCAAATCTGGTGTCGTAAATTTTGGCCAAAACAATGTTTGAAAAATACCAAGAGCCTCATATAAAAATTCCCAAACAAAAACACAACAGCAGCAAGTTAGAAAATGAAAATGCTGCTAAAGCCACGCACTTTAAAATTTAAATAATTTATGTTATTACTCGCTTATCAACACTTTGATGTCTAAATTACTCGCATAAATTCTAAGTTTTCCTAAGAAACAAAAAACTATTTTTGTTTGACGCTCATTGATGTAATATATTTTGACACGCAAAGGTCAAAGTGCAGCGCATCACGCTTAGCATAGAATCGCAGCACTGTTGTCATGTTCAGCTCAAAAGGCTGCAGATTGCCATCAATGCGTTTGATTAGTGGTTCACCTGATTTGATTAGTCTCGAGCTGGCAACATTGACGCCTCATGTGCGTCCCGAGGCAACATGCAGCAACTTTTCCGTTATAGCTGCATCGAGCACACGCAGACTGATGACCAAGATGCAGCTTGATCAAGCTCTGCAGCTTCCCAGCACAAAATGAAATCGCTGCGCTTTGTATATAGCTGTGGCTATAATGCCGTACAGCAGATAATCCGGCACTAGCTTGGGCAAGCTTCATCAGCTGCTTAGTGCAGTGCGCTCAGCAATATGCTCGCGTAATATATCGCCTGCAGCTATATGCACGGCTTTATATTGCTTGATAAGCATTTCGGATATGTAGCCCTTGCCGCAGCCAGATGGACCTATAATCAAGGCGCGGAACCCATCCACGTAGCCCATGCTACACTAAAGACATTTAACTTGAATTTTTGTGCTTGGGAAATTTTAAAATTTGACTGACAACTAACGCGTAGCATTGAAATTTAATTTGAAAAACAATTAAGCAACTTAAATCAGCAATTCGATTGCATAGCAAACATTTTAAACAAAGCGTTAGTTTGTTGCAGCTTTGAGTTACAAAATTAAAACATAAGTAACATTTAATTTGAAAAATTGCATTTATATATTTATTTTATTCAAACTATGGTAATAACTGAAGAATTCTATTTCTCTTCCCTCAATGATTAAAAGTCTATTTCTCTTCAATTGGCGCTTGTCTCAATAATTTAGCGTCTATTTCGCTTCAATTGCAGCTTGCCCCAATGCTTTGGAGTTTAACAAAATATATTTGAATTTAAAAAATTAGTCAGCAATTTGCACATACAAAATAATGAAATTATTGTGAGTAAAAATTCGTGTTAGCTCCATGGCCATGCGCATGTTATTAACAATGTCCGCAATGCCTTGTGCTGGAGCCTTGGAGCTGCTACTTGGTCTTGGTCCTGGAGTCCTTAAGTGGACTACGTGTGTCACATGCACAATGGAGCGTTTACTTATGTATGGGCCGGCAATTGTGATGCGGCGCTTTGCTCTGCGCCATTAGATTTTGCTTTTTTTTGAAAAATTGTCTACTTCATTTGGGTTGCTCGGTCGCTTATAAGACACAAGCAATGGCCATGAAATATAACAGTACTCATTATGTTGGGATTACGATGCAATCAACGCAGAAAAAAGTGTCAGTCAAATAAATCACTCGCCGAAAAAAACATGCACAGCGACCCCACCACGCCCACCTACCGCCCACACAGACCCTTAAAGCTATGCACGCATTTGGGGACTTGACAGAGTAGCAAGCAGCATTTTTGGGCCTCGCTGCCAATGTCAACGTCAAATGTTGCGCGCTCGCTCTCGCTCCGTCTCTCTCTCTCTCTCTCTTGCTTTTGCGCTGTGTGAATTGTAGTTGAAGCTGACAGCGCTAGAGCAGCGCAGAGCAGGCCGCCTGTCAGTTCATTTTGTGCTACAGAATGAATGGCCTGAACCCCCAGCCCAAGCCCAAGCCCAAGCCCCAACGCTTAACTGCGGCTGTGTGGAAATTTTTTTTAATTATGCAGAGGTTGAGCAGCGGTTTTTCTTAAGTTTCGCAAGCTTTACAATTTTATTTGAGGGCGGTGCTCGCATAGCAAATGAAGCTGCAGCTAATCACTGCTAAGTAATTATTTTTGTTTGATTTTGCGCGCGCCGAGCGGCTAATGAAAATTGATTACAATCAAAATAAGGCTGCCCATGCTGTAAATAGTTAATTAGAAAATAAAACGCGTTCGCCCGAATGCGCGCTCAATTTCAAGTTGTCACTTGGATAATCATCTTTGACTCGCGCGTATAAAACTTCATTACAAACAATTCAACTAGCGAATGATGCAACAAATGAGCATGTGATTTGCTCCTGTGGCAAACACAACGAGTCCCCTCACACACACACACACAGAGACACTAACTAGTCGTTGGCTGGCAGCTTATCTGAGTTTCATTACAGTTATTGTCGTTGTCATCAGCGCTCTGTGCCACAATGTTGACTAAAACTGGTCAGAGAATAAAACTTTAAGTCTCTGTGCCAGCAACACACACAAACTCTTAGCTTACTTCTTAGCTGCAGCAGCAGCAGCAGCAGCAACAACAAAGCGGCAGTGGCTAGGGCTGGGGCTGTCGCTGTGGCTGTGGCTTGAGTTGGTTGCAACACTTCCGCTCGGCGCTGCTTGAAATAAAAACTTGCTGGGGGTGTAGCAAGCAATTCTAAGCAGCAACAAAAGCGCTGCAACAACAACTAAATGCAATGGCACAAAAAGCAAAGCAAGCTAAAGAAAAACGCAGCAGCTTCCGTGCCCGGCGTAAAAGAAAACAAAACAAAGCGACAAAAACAACGTAAAAACAAAAATATAAAACAATACTTAAGCGTTAGCAGCGTCGATTTGTGCACGCCCACGCCCACACGCCCACCCACAGCAAAGCGAAAAGTGGGCGTGTAGCATGCCAGCTTCACACTTGAACACGTAGCAGCCCGCGGCGGCGTTAACGCCAAGTCCACCCACCCCCAACCCAACCCAACCAAACTCAACCCCAAATGCCGCTTGTGCGTTTTAAGCAACGCGCTTAAAAGTATGCTACAAGTTTTTGCATTTGCTTAAAAGCCAAAGCGACACTAGAAAACTGCGCATTGTGGCGGCCTTGTGTGCAACACACACACACACACACGCATAACATTTCTATTTGTATACACAAATGCATTTTTAAGTATTTGCAATTGATTTACACACATGCATTTGCCGTTATATAAATAAAAGTGCCCAAGCAGCAGCAGCAGCAAGAAAATTCAATTTAAATTTTAAACTTGTAGCACAGCTGGCAATTTGCTTATTTGTCTGTTTTAGCAAGTGATTTATTAGTAACGTTTTAAACAATTGTGGTTGCCATACACACACACACACACACACACACGCACATATAATAGTTGTAGCTGTGCTAATCCCAAATACGTTAAATAATAAATAAACATAATGAAATATATGCAGCTCGAACAATGGCACAACTAGATAGCAGCAATGTTGGTTAGGCAGCTGCCAAGTGTGTGTAGGTGGCAGTAATATTTTTGTGTACATGTATGTGTGGGTGGGTTGGGTGGTTCTGTGGGTCAACAGTTTCGTTAGCTGTTTGGCGGTGACGTTTTTGTATAATTAATTTTTCTTGTTCAGTGGTTTTGTACAATCAACATTCGATGTAAAAACATTGCAAACAAGAGTGCAACGCATACACGCGCACTTAAAGTGCACACACACACATGCACACACACACACATGCATAAAATGCCACCGCAGAACTTAACAGGGCGGCACAACAGAGCAAGAAAGAGTGAGAGGCGTGTTTGACAGCCAGTAGCTGGACATGCTGCCCAAACTATGTGGCATGCATGTGTGTGCGTGTGTGTGTATTGGTGTTGCTCTTGGGCTGCTTGCATATGCATGCGAAAATGTTAAAGCAAATAAGAAAAGAGTGTGAAAACGAGCAGCTTGTCATGTAAACAAGTAAACCAATAAGTGCACCTACCCCCCCACCCAAACAAAGCTGCTGCAGCGACGCTCTCTATATGTGTGTGTGTGTGTGTGTGTGTGTCTTGCTTTAAGCCTTGTCCATAACGCTGCTGCAATTTGCGCTGCCGCTGAATTTCTTTGCTTTTTTTTTTTAAATTCTTTACAACTTTTTTTTGTACTTTTCGCCCTTTTGTTAGCAACAGTTTCTAATTAACGCTGCCACGCCTTTGTTAAATATACTTACGCCTCAGCAGTGGCAACTTTTACTTTGCTTTGCCTTTTTTTTTGTATTTTTGTGCGCAAATAAAAAATTATTTTAATGAATTACGCGCTTGTGTTGTTATTGTTATTGCGCTTACGTATTGTTGTGCTCTCTCTCTCTCTCTCTTTCTTTCAGTGTTTATACAATTTGTTTACGCAACGCGTGACGCTTAAATGCTAAATAATGCAAATGTAAATGCGACGCATTGTTTGGCTTGTTCGTTCGTTTGCGTATTTGCCCCATTTCCAGCTGGCTCGTTGTTGTTTTTCTTTTAGCCTTTAGCCTCAATCCCAAAAAAAAAAGGAAACTGTTGCTGCCGCCCCCCCACACACACTTTTAAATCCAAGCAAGCAAAGTCTGCAATCAATTGAAATTGACAAGTTGC
Organism: Drosophila busckii; assembly: GCF_011750605.1. Lineage (NCBI taxonomy): Eukaryota > Metazoa > Arthropoda > Insecta > Diptera > Drosophilidae > Drosophila > Drosophila busckii. Next base: position 11,588,535 of record NC_046606.1, read on the forward strand.
TGGCCCAAGTTTGTTTTGCTGCTAATTGAATTTCATTTGTTTCTGGAGAGTATTGCAGCTTCGTTGTCATAAATTTTGAGCTCTAAGCTGTCGATTTAATTTTGCTAAGCAGCACGCAATGAACTTGCCAAAGCAAAATTAACATATTTTTGATTTTCATGCTGTTCTGATCGATTTGTGCGCAACTGTGGGGCGTTTTACAATTGGTCAAAGACAAGGCCTAAGGCAACATACGGCACAAGTGGGCGGCGGGCGGCGGGCGTGGCGCTGGCATTTGCCTAACTTATGATTCGCGAAAAAATTACATTAGAATTGCAAATTGGCGGCAGCTAAATAAAAGTTGTGTCTTTGCCGCAGCACAATTTGATTTGAAGACGAGCAGCAAAGGAACGGGAGGAGTTGTGGTGGGGGGAGGGGAGGGCGCAGGCTGCTGTGTGTAGTTGAGGGACAGGCAAACAAACAAACTCAAACATTTATGACAATAACTTCTTAAATGCGTTGCAGCTGGCTGGGCTGGCTGGGCAGGGCTGGCTGTGCTGGCAGGAGTTATGTAAGGATATGCCAGGGATTCAGGGACACACTGACAGGCACAGAGCGCTGAGCATATGAGCCGCAGGACGAGCAGCGGCAGCAGCAGCTGCTGATCCTGAGCACAGACGTCTCCGGGGCAGCCATTGAATTGAATTACTTTTGCGCCAGTTGAAATTTCAATTGCTTTTGCATGATGCGGGGGGGAGCGAGACAAGCGCAGGAGAAGAATTCCATGTGTGCACATATGTATGCAATGGGCGGCGAACAAGCCACTGCACTGGCCGGAAACGGAAATGCATGCTGGCATTTTAGCGAGTGCGGGGGGGAGCAGCAAATGAGGCTTTGAATAATTGAAGACTTGCAATTCGCACTTGCTAAAAAAAAAACTTAATATATTTTTATAGCACAAGTTTTTTTGCTGCTGCTGCTGCTGCTGCTGTTGACTTTGTTATTGTTATTATGATGCTTGGTTTTTATATAAAAATTCGCGTGCTTTACTTCCGGTCAGCGGTGAGTGCAGGGAGCGGGACGCGCTTCGTGCTCTTTGCATGTTTAATGCTGAATCTCGGTGCGACCCGTTTGCCACCTTTGCACTCAAGTGCGCAGTCAGCCTCAGCAACGCCCGCCCACGCTCAGTCAGAGGCACCCCCTCTCGTTGCCTACGCCACTGTCTGCCTGCTTCAGGGCCACTTGTGAGCCACACAGTGAGGCTGAGGCTGCTGAGCCAAGAGCTGAGAGCTGAGAGTTGCTCGTTTAACTTTCATGAAATTATAATTTGCTTTGTAATTCGAGCATCCTTAGCCAGAACCAGGACCAGGCACAGGCGCAGGCCAGGCCTCGGCCCAGCAGAGACCAAAAACAGAGCTGGCCAGACCGAGGCCAAAGCCAAAGCCAAAGCACTGAAAGCCGTAAGCACAAGTTGGCAAAAACATATAACTACACATTGAAAATATTTTAATTAACGAAAATTGTTCAGCTGCTTTCATATATACAACACACACACACACACGGACATTATTGTACATATATGTGTTGCCAAAAAAAAAAAAAACAATTCCATTAGAGAGAAATCTCAATTCAACTTGCAAAAGCAGCTCAAAGTCCAAGCACAAGACTTGGCAATATATTGAGCATCATAACACACACATGCACACGCACACGCACACATATGCCACACACACACACACACATACATACATATATACATCTTACTTATGCTTGCAAAGATTAAAAGTTTTTCAGTTGCCGTGGCATGCAAGTTGTGCTGCTTTTGCTTAAGCTGTAACATCTTTCTATAGCCCACACACGCACACACACACACACACACCACTATGTGTGCTTTTTTCACTTTTTTTTATGTGTGTATCTTTGCAACCCGCTCAAGCTGTTGGCCTGCCACAAAATCTGTGCATGCCACAAAACCTGCTGCGAACCTTTTCAGCAGCCCAAATCGATATAATTAAATTTTACTAGCTCAACTAGCGGCGCAGCAGTTTTTTGCGTGTGTCGCCCAAAAGTTGCTTGTGGTCGGTCAGCTTATTAAAAGTAATGACAAGTTGTTGAGCCTAAGCCGCAGTCAGCGCTGGGGCTTTACTTTGTAATCAACTGGGAAAGTCTCGCACACAGATATGAAAAATAATGTGGGGAATATGTAAAAGCAGCTATAATACTTTTCAGAGGGTTGCAAAGCATAAAATGATAGAAGCAACGAGCTGAATTTTTATATGAGCAAAGCTTATTGAAAGAACGTTAACTAAAGTTAACAATGTGGTGCGCTCAGAGTCGATAAACTAATTTTGCTGATTCATAAACTAAAAATGAATATTTGAAGTTCAAAGATTTCATTTGCAGACTCTAAACTAATTTGAACATTTATACAGTTCAAATAAAAACGCAGTTAGTGCAATATTAATTTATATTAAGTTTAAGCTTAAGTTATACTAAAGTTAGAGCTTACTACTATGCAAATTGCAGAGCTTAGCTAAAGTTTGCTTTACATTTACATTTAAAGCTGCGCACACATCAGCAGCAGCTCGTCTAATATTCAATTGAGCGCACTCCCACCCACACACACACACAAATCAGTGAGGCGCATTAAAAACGCTGCTTCATTTCAACTCACACACACATACACATGTGCGTGTGTGTGTGTGCGCTTAAACAAACTCAGCATTCATAAATTATGTGTTTAAAAAAAATTTATTTATAAGAGACGCTTTTGTGTTGCTTGCTGCTACAGAGTTGAACAAATCAAATCAAATTATTCAAGTTTGCAGCGCTTCCCCCCCCCTATCTCACCCACACATAAAACGCTTGACTAGCATGTTAAATTTCACTCTTTTCTTTGCCATTAATAGTTGATCTACTAAGCCAAGGGCATCAACTATGCAAAAGCTTTTCCATCATTTGCCATTTTGCCATTTGGCATTCAGTGCATCAAATTTTTAGCTGCTCTCGCTCGCTCGCTCGCTCGCTCTTAGCCAGTGGCGCTGTCTCACATAATTGCTCAAATCTACATATATACACAATTTAATATTCATACTTGCAGACTAATATGCGTTGTCCTCTGCTCTCCGCTGCCCTTGCAGGCTTACGATAACTAAATCCTTTTTTAATTGAAAATATATGTGGCAACATTTTGCATTTATGAATGTTAGCTGCGCTCATTAATCTAGCTGTGTGTGTGTGTGTGTGTGTGCCTTGGCAATTGATGCGTATTTGATTGCAGCAAAACAAAATGGCGCTGGCATTACTCATACGCCGCGCTGTCGTAGCAAAGAGCAACTTAAATTCTACTTACTGACAAATATGTAATAAATACAAGCTTAACAAAGTTTATCTATATTTCAACCACACACACATACTAACACACACACATACATATAAAGCAGCGCTGCTGTTTTTTTGCTGTCGCCTTGCAAAGTTTTTTGAAAGACTCCTTCGCCCCAAACACACTTAGTCAACTCGCACGTCCAGCGAGCCAGCAAAAGTTCATTTCACAATTTTACTTTATTTTTTTTTTTTTTTGCTGCGCACTCCAAGTTAGTTTTGTGTGGCTTGTAAGCACTGTCTCCACCCCACTCCCTCTATTTCTATCTCTAGTGAGTGCTCTTTCATTAAATGCATTGCTCGAGCTTTAAAAATTTTCTCTATGCTTTCAATTTGCTGACAGCAGTCAGCGCAGCCAAAAACCAAATTTCCCAACGCCCTATAAATTGTCGCAATCAAGCGGGCGGCAAAAAAGCCACGAAAACGCATGAAAAACTCGCAAAGCGTAGCAGTGAGCACTGGCTCTGGATGAATTACTGTAAATTATCTAGTTAGGCAAAGTTTCTTTTTGGCTGCGCTGCGGCGACGGCGGCGGCGTCGGCGTCGGCGTCGTCGTCTCTTGCATGCATCGTTGAGCTGCTGATATAAGGAGTAAGAAAGCGCAGGCTTAAATTAATTTTAAGCGCAAATACTATATGAAATGCCAGACTACAAGCGCACCCCTCCCCCCACCAGACAAACTGATTAACTGTATAAGGCAAAGGAAGCGCGCGCCTTGAAGTAGGCAACAATAATGTAAGCTGCAACTGTTTGACAAAATACTTTCGCGTCTAAAACTTACACTAAGCAGCAAAAATATGCTGACGCACAAAAATAGTTGGCAATAGTTAAATTTTAAATATTAATTTGTTATAGCGAAATTAAGTGCACAAGCGCGTGCTACAGAGCAAAGTGCATTAAAGCAAAACTGTATGAATGTTGCTTTTATTTTTAAGCTACTTAATTATTTTAGCAAAGCTACAATTTATTAAAAATATTGAAATAAATATTTACGCCTTTGTTGATTTATTTTCAAGCTGCATTTATGAAATCTAGCGTAGTTTTAATTTTCGCTGAGTTGCTGCGCGGCAGCAATATAAAGTTACAAAAGGCAGCGACTACTGTAGTGACTGTCAATGCTGCGCGTATGTAGCATAAATAAAAATCACCCGCAGCAAATTTATTTTTGCGTCTGCTCAACGCTCAGCAACATTCATTAATGTCAGGCACAGCAGCAGCAGCAGCAGCAGCAGCAACTTCGTCTAGCAGCGCCGTATAATGTGCCGCAAAACGCATAAAAACCGTTATACGCATATATATGCGTGTGTGTGTGTGTGTGTGTCTGTCTTTGTCATCGTTGTCGTTGTCGTTGCCGTCTGCCCGCTGTTTTATATAACGATTACGATAATGAAGCGTCGGCATTTCCAGCGGGCGCAGCAATTTTTATACACAAAATGAGCCAAATGAATGGCTGCCACTAACTGGGCTAGCCAAGTGGCTGGGGGATCAGCGCGCTGTAGGCGTAGCAGCAACGTCTGTCGTTGATGGCTTTTTGAAGTTGCTACTTGCAGCAGCAGCAGCAGCAGCGACGGCAGCAGCAACAGCTGCTGAGTGCTGAGTTGCGGGGTGTATATTATGACGAATTAATGAATTCAGATTTAAATAAAATTACAGCAGGCAGCGACTGCTTGTTACTGCCACGCCCCCCACAGCACAGCCCTACATTTTGCTAATAGAATTAAAGTTTGCGGTTTTGGCAGCGCTTAATTAAGGCGGGGTGGGGGGGGCATTGATAGGCTAGGGAAATGGTTAACAGCAACTGTTGCCGCTGTTTAATGAGCAGCAACAATGGCAACAGCAATTGCAATTGCACTTCCGCTGCAGCTCGCTCTCGCTCTCTCGCTCTCGCTCTCACTCTTCGCTGCATCTCACTCTGTTGTGCAGGTAATTTTTGTCTCATTTGGCGCGTACAAGCTGCTGCTGCTGTTGGCTGCTGTTGGTTTTGTAGTTGCATTGTTTGTGGCATTGTTGTTGATTGTTAATTGAAAAACAATGTTGTAGCTTGGCCTCGACGCTTAAAGAGCTGTGAAAACGCAGCTCGCAGCTCGTTACGTTTCTCGCTTTGGTGTCGAGTTCAACTGCAGTGGGCCAGGCTTAATTAATTTTTATAAGGCTCTGTTGTTGTCGTCGTCGTCGTCAGCAGCAACAGCTGCAACGTTGTTGTTGTTGTTGTTGTTGCTTGTTGGCTGCACTTTAATTACAATGCACACAAGTTGCCTTAAGCCCATTGATTAAACTTAATCAATGGCCATAAGTAGTGCAGCCTTTATACTTTCCACTGCTCTATCTCTCGCTCTATCTCACTCTTTGGCTTTGAATTGTGTTGCTGTTGTTGTTGCTGTTGTTGCTGGCGCTGCGGGCAGCTCATTAATGTTCGCTGCACAACTTTGACAGGCAAAGTGCAATTAGCGTCAGGGCCAAAGCGAAAACTTGTCATATTAAAATATTGAATGGCAGCTCCACGTTACACAAGCCCAAGGAACACACAAGGAACACTCTCAGCTTTTCAAAGCGGCCAGCAGCACATTCTGCTTAATTTCATAAAGAAAAGAAAACGCTGATTTGTTTATATTAAAAGCTAAACAAAGTGCAAACTAACTAGCAAACTATAGACAGCAACACTAATTATTATAAATATAAGTTGACATTAGTTTTAGCTAAAATGCTAATAAATTGGCTTTAATTCGACCTTAAGGCCCAACTGTGAATTTATGAGCGCCACTTATGGGCAAAAGTAATAATTTTCTGCTACTCATTTGTTATTCAATCTGTTTAATTTAATATAGCAACCACATAAGATAATCAAAGCTTTGAGGTTTTGTTTGCAGCAGCTGCAAAGTTTTTTTGTAAACTAATTTCTAATTAAAGGCATAAATATCTATTTTATTGATCTGCTAATTAAAAATACTTATATTAATATTTGTTACTAAACTTTTGCTGCAATCTTAATGCGATGTAATTAAAAGTTTAAGCTTGCTTAATTACCTTTAATATGACAACAATATAAGATAAGCAAATCTTTGACCTTTTGATTGCAGCAGCTGCAAAGTTCCAATTCTCTATTTAAATGAACTGCTAATTATAACATTTGCTGCCCAGTCCAATTAATATCAATCTTAATACTTTCTGATTTAAAGTTGCTGCTTGTTTAATTAGCTAATCACAAAATAAAAGGTTTTGATTGCAAACTGCAAAGTTTGGTCATAACAAATTTAAAAAATATATTAAACTAATTTCTAATTCTCTATTTAAACGATCTGCTAATTATAGCATTTGCTGCCTCTGCATTTATTGCTTAAACAATTTCAAAAATATGCTAAACTAATTTCTAGCTTTGAATTTGAAGGCATAAAAATCTATTTAAATGAACTGCTGATTAAAACAATTGCTACCTAGTCTAATTAATATTTTTATTAATATTTGTTCTTAAACTTTTGCTGCAATCTTAATACGCTCTGATTAAAAGTTAAAGCTTGTGAGGTTTCGGCTTCAAAGCTTGTGCTAAACAATTTTAAAAATATTTTTTAATTAATTTCTAGACATAAATCTCTATTTAAATGAATTGCCAGTCTAATTAATACTTATATTAAAATAAATTGCTAACTTGTCAGTTAAATTCTCATGAACAAAGTTCATCATTAAGCAGTTGCAACTCTTGGTCAGCATTTAATGAGCTGCGCTTGGCCGTCTGTGTGTTTGGTTTGCTTAGTTAGTTTCTAGGCACTGGCATAGTTTTCGCTTTTGACAGTCAACTATCATTATAACTTATACGCGCTGCTGTCCTCATAATGGCCAAAACTTTCTCACTGTCGCTCTCTCTCTCTCTCTCTCTCTCTCTTTCTCTTTTGCGGGCGGGCATTGTGTGCGCCACACTTTTGCAATTAGCAACAGTTTTGTCTGCACAGTGCGCGTTAATTGAGTTGCCAAAGCAAAAATAAAAGTTGATTTTTCTCTCTTTATTTACAGATTGAGGACGCCATGCTGATGTTTGACAAGCAGACCAATCGGCACAGAGGTGAGTGCACATTATAATAAAAATAATAATAATAATAATAATACGTTACAAATAATAGTGAGTTGAAATGCTTTTGGTTACATTTCCTGCTTTTAACGAGAGCAGCAAGACGTAGCCGGAAGTGCGAGCGAGCTCAATGGCTGACAGATGCCGTTATAGATAGTCAGTCAGTCAGTCAGTCAGGCTAATACAGTTTTAAAACGTTAGCGGGCAGCGGCATTATAAAATGGCCGGACAGGACAACAGGAAGGACTGCTGAGCACACACACAGCATACGAGTCGAAAAGATTACCTGCCAATGCAACCGGATATAGAGCCAAGCGCACATGCACAAACAGCAAAGGGGGGTGGGGCTGGGGGGTTTGTTTTTGGGCTAAAGGCTTAAATCTGTAGCGTACACATCCGTTACACGAACTTGTAGCCGCACGACTGCGCTCAGTGTTCAGTGCACAGCAGCAGCAGGATATAGCCACTATATAGCATATATATGCCTGAACTGCTAGCTGAGCGCTGAGCCAGCCGCTCGACTGTTATGCCTTGTTGTCAATTTTGCTTATTAAAGTTTTAAATGACGCGCCGAAATTCGCATTGCCCAATGCCCATTGACACGTGACAGGACGACAGCCCAACAGGCAACAGGAGCCGCAACTGGCGACGAGTGCGCACATTAAGATTGATGCTGGCACAGTTTACGCGTTGGGGGGATGCGACTGCGACTGCCATAGCAACTGACTGAGGTCAACCCACACAAAATGGCAGCTAACAATGTACGCTGACCAAAAGTAATTAGCTGCACACACACACACAGCCAAACACACACATCAATAGTTATGCACAGCGAGAAAATAAATGTGCTTAACTTTTGCTCTCTCTCTCTCTCGCGAAATGACGCACACGGGAATAAGAAAACATGATTTTTGCTTGTATGCGGCGCATAAAAAATTGTTGCATACTTCGGCGCGCCGCAACGCAACACAGATAAGCGCAAGCCCAACCCGCGACGACCTCCAAAAAAAAAACAAAAAAGAAATTCATACGCTCATCTCTATATATAGCTGGGCTGAGTCTCACCAGCCATAGTCAGAAACATTTTCATTTAATTGGACGCTCGAGTACTGCAAAGCTGCATGCTGATGATGATGCAGTCATATGAAGCGAGTGTGCGAGCGAGACAGCGAGTGAGTGGCAATAAAAACAAGCAGCGTGCCATTTAAAAATTATGTGCTGCAGTTGTAGCTGACAGCTGGGCAAAGGGCACAGGACACGGGACACAGGACACAGGACGAGCCGCCAGCGGCGAAGTTTAACAACTGAGACGACAGATAACGCAGCTTGGGTTATAAACTCACGAAATTGACATTTACCAATTTATTAGGCATAAAACTAAAGTCTAATTAGTGTGCCACTTGCTTTTTATAGCCCCAAGCAGCAGTAGTTAGTGCTGCTTAACTAGCGTTAAGTGTTAGGACTAACTAATTTATTTTTAAATATAAAAACAGTCATTGCTGATTTTGTTGATGAGTACGCCTGGCAGTAAATTCAACATGACTAGTTTATTTATAGTCTAAGCTATGTGCAGCGATTTTGCTTAGGCGGCTATTGGTGTTGATATTCGATAATGCAGACAATGCTCTAAATTGGTTGCTGTCTATGCTAATTCCAGCAACAAGCAAAGCTAACTAATGAAGTTTGTAGATAAACTAACCAATGAGCCTGCAAGTCACAGTTAAGTTTTCTATTCCTTTAACAAACGTCCTGTATTGCGTTCTATTTATTTGCACTACAATCTCTGCCTTATTTTACTTAAATTTGCAACTTAAACAAATTACGAAACGTTTTGTGTTTAACTAAATTTCGTTATAAATAGCCCGGCAGTTTATTTATTGATTGTTGGCCATGCAATTTGAGTTCAATTTGAGTTCAGCTCAGTTCAGGACACGTCAATTTTGCAAATTACAATTGCGTGGGGGCGCCGATCAGAGAGCACACATATAATGAAATATGCATCCATTGTTAGTTAGCCACAAAAGCCAAGACCAACTGGCCAACTTCACACACACGAACTCGTCGTCGTCCACCTGGCTGTGCCACCCCAGTGAACCTGCTTGGGCTAGTTGAGCAAACGCTTACGTTTCAAGTCAATAGAAAATGTGTGTCGTTAATCAAAGGGTATTAGTTGTAGCCTGTAGCCTTCATTGCCACGACGACAACGACGACGACCTTTTGGCATGCTCTGCTGCTCGAGGGGACGGCTGCCGCTGCTGCCTACTGGCACTTGCGATATGCCTGTAATTGCATTTTATCGATCCACAAGCCAAAAGAAGAAGGCACCGGCTCCTGACTCTGACTCTGACTCTGACTCGCTCTCAACGTGCCGCAACATTCTCGGCGTACATGTGGCAATTGCCAGCGTGTGTGCAACTATAATAAAGAAACAGAAGCTGAGGGGCAGCAGCAACAGCAGTAGTGGGCAGCAGGCGAGGCGGCTGCGAAGTGAAGTGGGCAACGTGGCGTATGAAAAAGAAGTCGCTACGCTTTGCTCGAAGCGGCAGCAACACGGCAGCAGCGCAAGTTTGTTACTCATTCATAAATCATGTGTGCAGCAACAGACGGACGGACGGACGGGACAGACAGTTAGACAGACAGACAGACAAACAAACTTGTATGTGAAGAAGAGCAGCCGCCGCCTGGTCACTGCAAAATTGCAGCGACGTTTTTCCAACTAACGGCTGCAGTTGGCCCCAAAAAGGAAAAACGAAAGAAAAAAAAACAACAACGCAAACGTAGCACTTTAGCTATAGCTATAGGTAGCAAGTTATATGCCAGTGGATTATAGCGGGGGGGGTGAAAACTATATGAATATGCCATAAAACAATAAATAGGCTGGGGCCATATAACAAACATCTGCAGCAACAATAATCCGAGCAACAACAACAACAATAGCAAAAGCAATTGCGAATAATATCAGCTAGCTACTGCTACAGTGGTAAATGCCAATGAATTATTAAGTAAATATAGTGAGCTGAGCTTAAAAACGAATTCGGAATTCCAAGAAAAATTGCATTTTATTAAAGCAACAGAAGTTGCGCCGCTTAGTATAACAATTTATAGTTATATAAAAACTGCTGTTAGCATTCCAAATGTTTAAGAATTTTGTACAAAATTTAAATAAAATATTAGAAATGGCTTTAAGTGTTAGAAGTGCAAAATAAGCAGCAGTGAAGCAACTTTGTGGTAGCAGTTTAAGAAATTGCAGCTCTTAACTCTTTTAGCATAACTCAAATTAAAAAATTTTTAAAACTTTGTTTACATTTTTTCAATATTTAATAGCATAAGCGTCTAAATATTTTAGTAACTTATAGCTAAAGCTCTTATCATAATTCAAATTAACAAATTGCTAAAACTTTTTTTTACGTCTTACTCTGCATTTTATCAATATTTAATAGCATAAGCGTCTAACTATTTTAGTAACTCTTAGCATATGTTTAGCTAACTACTATGCAGCTTAATACGCTAGCATTGCTTGCTTGTTTTGCATTTAGTTAGCGTTTACTGTAGCAGCTTGCAGTGGGGCGCACATGACAGGCAGCGCCTAAACTTATGCTATGAATTTCATTTGGCAAGCCAAGGACATGCACAACGTGTGCCTAAGCAGCCGCAGTTTGTGTCTGTCTGTGTGTGTGTGTGTGTGTGTGTGTGTGTGTGGGTGTTTGGCTTGGCAGTTGGCGTCGCCAGCCGCTACTAATATTAAAATTGAAAATTTTGTAATTTTTCTTGCTGCCTGCTACTATTTTCTTTTTTATTTGTACGTTTTTCTTTTTGGCAAGCTGGCGCAGCGCAGTCATAACAGCTGGCTTGCTCGCTCTCTCTCTCTCTGTCTCTGTCTCTGTCTATTGCTATCTCTGTTGCGCACTTATTGCAAGTCTATTGGCGTATATAGCAGTAGATCTGTGCCCGCTACTTGGCAATAACATGCATGAGTGTGCAATTTTTGCAGTTTGGCGGCGGCGGCGGCGGCGGCGGCGGCTTCACTCTAAGGCTCTAAGGCTTCACTCTCTATATTGCTCGCTGTCTCGCTCTGGCGCCGCAGGGTCCTGCGGGAAATTTTTCGACAGGTAAAAATGGCAGCAAAGCAACCACAGAATTAACTAGACAACGTGGCAAGCGACTAGAGTGGCTCTAAAGTGGGTGGGTGGGCTGTGTGGCTCGGTATATTTTTCATGCTGCCTTGGCGCATTTGTAGCGAGCAGATACATTTTTGATTGAGTTACATGTGAGCACAAAAAAAATAAAGCAACTTTAAAAAAGTTGAAATGGACTAAAAAAAACATTTGTTGGCTTCATTTGATGCGGCGGCCAGTGGCGGCGCCAAGCGTGCCACTTGGCTGATTTATGAGCAACTCGAGGTTGCCTTGTGGCAAACTAAACGTGCAGCTTGCAACGTGCGCTAATTTTATATAATTAAAACAAACACAAACAACAGCGAGATAAGATAGAGACAGAGACTAGAGAGAGAGAGTTGGAGAGTGAGCGCAGCTGCCCGCACGTCTTGTCTCAAGCAGTTGCAAGTGGCAAGTGGCAAGTTGTAGGGGCACATGTTGCTAATAAGCCTGCGTGTTTACTGTTACTTGTTTCAACTAATTTGTCAGTTACGCCCAACACGCCCGCATGCCAACAGTAAACACACACAGCAAGCGACTGTAGAGAGAGAGGGGGATGGGGAGGGGAAGCGCAAACAGCCAACGCGACATCAGGTGTCTGCACTTGGCCCTGCTAATTGCACACAGCACTTTTGGCCAACAGCAAAATCTCAGACAATTGCGCTAATTGAAAAAGCTCGATAAGAGCAAAGCGACATTTGCTATCTCGCTCGCACGCTAGCTCAATAAACAAATAGTGGGAACGGCTTAGTTTAATTTAAAGCTAATCAAAATGCTTTCCATGCAAAAACTACACTAATTGCTTTGATAATTAAAAAGTAGCGCTGCCATTTTTTGGTTTATTTTTCATTATTTAGAGCTAATCTCAAATAATGCGCAATTAAATGATTAATTGCAAACGCAATCAATTAGTAATGCTAATGCAGGCTGTGTGTACAGTTAATTAAATTTTTGCAAGTAATTTTCATATTTTTGCATTTGATATTAACTCGTTGGCTGCAAAACTTAAATATTTATATTGCCTGCGCTTTATAAATTTGAAATGTGTTTACCATTCACTTTTTGCATAGTTCTTTGTGTGCGCCAAAAAGTTACGAGTTTATTACTTGGAATAGAAAAAAATTAACAAAAAGCCGTTGCTGATCTGGCATTTCTATAGCTACAGTAAAAACTTTATGACAAACTTGTCTGCGTTGAGTTGAAGCTGCAGCTGCAAAGTTCACAATGTAAACTCGTTGGCGCTGCTGAAGTGTGTGGGGAGGGGGGTGGGACTTGACTCTGCTGGACGCATATTGAGGTCAGCTCAAGGCAGTTGCTCGACACTTGAGTAAATTATTAAGCGTATTTCATACAATTATAGCAATAATATTAAATATATATTTATACTTTATGTTTGCAGGTTTTGGCTTTGTAACATTTCAAAGCGAAGATGTGGTAGACAAAGTTTGCGAAATTCATTTCCATGAGATCAACAACAAAATGGTAAGTGCAACAGCAGCAACAACTCAACAACAACAGCAACATTTAACCTTTTTTTTTTGTATACGCAGGTCGAGTGCAAGAAGGCGCAGCCTAAGGAAGTAATGCTGCCGGCTAATTTGGCCAAAACACGCGCCGCTGGTCGCTCGGCTTATGGTGAGTTGGTAGTTTGGGGCAGCCACGCCCAACAGGCGGCCGCCGCAGCAACAGCGCTGGCGCCAGCAGCAGCAGCAGCAGCTGCGCTGTTGCCCAGTAGTTTAGCTACAGCGCTGCAACAGCAACAGCAACAACAACAACAGTCACAACAACAACAACAACAGCAGCAGCAGCAACAACAACAACACACACATCATGCACATCATCAGCTGCTTAGCGCCTCGCTACGCTATTCGCCTTATCCGCTGCCCTCTCAGCTTTCAGCTGCGGCTGTTGCTGCCGCAGCAGCAGCCAATCAGCAGCAGCAGCAACAACAACAGCAGCAGCAGCAATCACTAGCTATAGCTGCACAGCAGCAGCAACAGCAGCAGCAGCAAACGCTTGCCAATGCTGTTGCTGCTGCTGCTGGCGCTGCGCCCAGTTTGCTGCCGCTGAGCCATCAGGCTGGCGGCGCCACGCCCTCGCTGCTGCAGTACGCTGCTGCCAGCAACAACAGCAATGTAGCGCTGGCCAATTCGCTTTACGCCGACGCTGCTGCCGTCATGGGCTACAAGCGTTTGCTGGCTGCTGCTGCCGTCGGCAACAGTTTGCGTCCCGCTTCAAGTTTGGCGCTAACTGCCGCACAAGCGCCAGCAGCATCTCTGGCTGCTGCTCAGCAAGCGCAAATGCGACAGAATGCAGCAATTGCTGCTGCGCATTATCCACTTAGCGAGCTGCTGGCCATGCCTGCAGCGCTGGATACATCGGCGAATGCAGCAGCCGCCGCAGCAGCAGCAGCGTCTTTATATCAATTGCCTGGCATTTGACCGCCGCGACAGCAGTGAGTTGTTGTTGCTGCTGCACACACACCCACTACACACACACACACATACACAGAGAATTGCTCATGCCGTCTATATGTCCAAAGCGCGTATGCGTACGCCAAATTATTTATAGGTTCTTAGGCTTAACTGTGTACGTTAAACTAAACTAGCATTATATACTTACATACATTACATTACTTACGTAACTACAGCAGCGCTGCTGCCATTAGAACTAACAATTTTAATTCAGCGCAGCGCTGCTGTCTTGCATTTAACTTTGTAATCAATGTCTAATCGATTGTACGCTTAGCCCATGCGGCGTATGCGTAACTAGCAACGCATCTACATACATCTATACTATATATATATTTTCTCTAGCGCCTAAGCGTTTTAATTAAGCTGCTAGGCTATAAGAGCGGCAAGCTAGCGTGCTGCTTAGTTTCTTTTTGCTCTTATCGATTGTATCGATAACACACACCAGGCCTAGCAATCGATACTTAGCATACGCAGCGTGTGTAAGTCTTAGACACTGAACAAAAAACTTTTCTTTAGCTACTAAGCGAATTAAGCAAATTGTAAAATTCTAAAAAGCCAAAATGTCTTTTATGAAAATTGTTTGTGTATTAAATTAATTGTATAAAATGTTAAATTCAAGCGTTTGTAGTGTCAAACATTTAAGTCGAATAACAATAACAAATAGCAAATAATGAAATCTTAGCACTTAAGTAAAGCAAGCAACAATTGTTTATAGAGCGATATGCATATGTGTGTCTGTGTGTGTGTGTGTGTGTGTGTGTGTGTGTAGTGCTTAACTCTCACACACACACACACACACACTCATGCGCTTGCATATGTATATGTTTGCATACATAGACAAAACATGAACTTAGCTATTGATTAACTACATACATGCATAATTACTTATATATATTTACATAAAACTTGATAAGCGCATTAAGCGTTATGAAATTTTAGTGCTGTACATGTATTTGCCGTTAATCCTCTTGTACTATATAAGCCAGGACAACAACCAACAACAACAACAACAACAACAGCAACAAGCACAACAGCGCCCCAAACACATTTGATGCCAAAGATGAACGAATGAATGATTGAATTGATTGATTGACAACTGGAAGCTAAAGCCAAAATTAATTCATTAATTAGCTAACAAATTGTTGCTTTATAAATTAAATTTTTGCGTTGTAGTGTTTAGCATTTATTTTGTTGATTTATTAGTGTGCGCTCTAAATAAAAAAAAAATCAAGCTGACATTTGTTAGAAATGCAGCTGCAGGCAGCGCAAATAAACTTTTCATATATATTAAGTAGTTGTTAGTTAATCAATGTCTTAGTAACACACACACACACACATATACACATACAAAAATTATATAACTAAGTGTTTAGCATTGTGTCATATCTACGTACATAACTCTTTATATAACTCTCGATGGTACAAATATGTAATCGATATATATTAATAGGCGCAGTTTATAACAATTATTAGTGCATAATCGTCTAAGCGATTATTTTCTTATAGTCATTTAGTCTAACATTTAGTCTAACTAAGTACACAGCAATACACACACACACACACTATATATCTCAATTAGTTATTATATAATGAGAAACATAAACTAGAATCTTAGCTTTAAACAATTTCCAAAATTTATATAATATGCAAACTTTGTTGTAATTGTTTAGTAATTGTTTGTTTTATGCATTTCTTTCTTTGTGCTCTTTCTTCTCTTTCGCCTCTCTTTCGTACAACAATTTGTAGATAACATCATGTGGGGTCTGGGGACATTGCCTGAAGGTAAGCTGACGCTCAATCGCGATCGCGATCGCACTCGCGCTCTTTAAGACGCGCTCTTTAAGCGACGCTGCTCTTAAATTAACCGTTACCTTTCTTATTATCTCTTCGCAGGCTTTCCCAGCAGCTGCTTATGCTGCTTACGCCGCTGGTCGCGGCTATTCGGGCTATCCAAGCTTTGGTTTGCCCTATCCAACTGGTAAGTCAGCTCTCCCACTCTCTTCACTGTTACTCATGCCAGCTCGCTCACACGCACATCTATAATTACTATAGTATTAACTACTTGTCTGCCCGCTGCTCCGCCCGTACATTTAGTCTTAAGCTTTTGATTTTTGTGTCACTAAGTTTCAGTTACGTTTTGTTTATTTGTGTTTAGTTGATATGACGTTAATTAAATTCAATGCTCTCTTTCATCATCAATGTTAACTGTTTCTGTTAGTTTCGTTTTGCTTTTCTATATAATTTTTATTTGATTTGCAGCTGGTGTTATGGGCGTAATGCCGGAGAATCGCATACTCATCGGTGATTACCTGGTTGCACCCACTAGCAGCACGGCCTAGGAACTTGCTCTTGCTCTCTCAACTTGCAAATTTACTATAACAAACAAACAAAACAACAAAAACACTAAAATAAACAAAAAACTTTCAGCTGCACTGCCTAGTTCAATATAACATAAATGACTGAATATCAATAAAATAAATTTATTTAATATAATTATTAAAGAGTTTTTAGTATTAGAGCTTTAGAGACTAGGAGACTAGCAAAAGCAGTTCAAAATCTTGTGCAACAGCTAAATATTGAGACAAAATTACAAATGACATACACTAACAAAACGCAAAAAATAAAAACAAAACATTACATGACATTCACAAACTAAAGCAATGCCCTAAAAATGTTGCAGCCATTTATCAGTTAGCTGCGCATAAAAAGAAAAACCTTTTTACACATAAACTTTGACTACCATGCAAATTAGTTAAAGCCCCAAACCTACTAGACAACAATTCTTTCGTTTCCCATACCACCCCCCACTATCTCTTTCTATTTGCCAAACGCTCTCTCTCTCTATGTGTATCTCGTATGATTTTCGTAGGCTTGACTATATGTGGCATCGGTAGAAGTTATGGTACCACGTGTAGCGCGAATGCTGCAGCTCGCAGCAGAGCAGCCGCCGCCAGCGCCAGCAGCTCACAATTGGGTGGTGCTGCCGCTGTTCAGCCACAGTCGGGATACCAACACCATCAGGCGCTTACACTGCCGCTGGCCACGGCGCTGACAGCGCGCACGGCGGCAATCAAATCACAGTTTTTGGGCAACATAAATTTCTAAAAACACAAGCAAACCAAAAAAAAAAAAAAACTAAAACTAAACGTTAGCCAAGCTCTGAATGAGCATCGAAATGAAATACAATAAATAACGCAAAGCGCAGACTGAAAGAGAACGCCCTGAAAAAAAGCCAAACGCATTAATAACTAAACGAAAGGCCTGCGAAATTGTATTTAATATTTCATTGCCATTTTGTCTGTATTTTATTTATTTACATTTGTTGTTGCTGTGCTTATTTTTTTTCTTCTTCGACAAAAACAAAGCAGAATGAATAAATATCAAAACGCAATGCAAATAAATCATTTGTACTGTGACAAGTAGGTACAACAACAATAAAAACTAACGAAATTTAGTTTAGTACGCTCTATGCTAACAACAACAACAACAACAACAACAACAGCAACATTCAAACAGAATTGAATTCGAAAAGCAGCAACGAGTTCGAATTGGCTGCTCGGCTTGCCGAATAATTTAATTTGCTAGCAGATGCGAAATCGATATCGATAACTGCAAGCGCATTAAAACTAGACGAGTTTAGTAGTAAACTTCAATGCATAGCCTAGACTAGACTAGTTAGTACCCAAAACGTTTTTCAACTTAGCACTACCCTTGAATTAATGCAATTATAACTGCAGTATCTCTATAATGAACAACTATATAAACATAAACTATAGCTTAGCTCTGTAGCTTTTGACAAGTTGTTGAAACTATAATCAAAACGTATAGTCGTGCATATATACAAAGTAGTCCCAATACACACACGCATAATCGTATAATCACTCTATAGTATATCTATATATATATATTTAAATATATGTCTGTGTGTTTGTAGCAGTTTCCCTAGAGGTATGACACAAACAGTTTATCTAACCACATATAACTCGTAGTCTATATACACACACACACACACACACACATACACATAAAAAAATGTATTTATTTTTTTGAAACGTTGCAACTGTACCAGGGTTACCCATCAATTATTTATAAAACTATTTTAACGTTGGCATTTAAATGCAAATTTTCCACATTTCCACATTTATTTCTGCGCATAAATTAGTCGCAAACAAACACACACACACACGTATGAACATGAAAACATTTAGATAACAAAATGGGCAACGGAAATTTTAACAAGGCCTATCACACACACACACACACGCACACACATGCATTTAGCAAACCTTATTATGCTTTAATTAATTTTGACTCTATACTGTAGTTGTTTATTATTTTGCTTTATACCCCAGAGTTTTAGTCGAGATTTGTAGCAACAAAATGGGCAAAGTTTATTAATTAGTTGCATTTTTCATTTGACTAAATCAACTAACTACTCATCATACTATATGCTATATCATCGTACTATATACATATTGCATATCCTGCATAAATTCCTTCATCGTTGCATCAAAACAAAAACAAAACTACAACAAAATTCCAATGCTGCGAAAATTATTTTTATTAACATTATATATACATATATATTTAATATCTATAAATACAAATATACAAGCTTAGTTATAAAGTATTCATTTTATGCGACTACAACTACAAAATCTATTTGATTTGTACAATACTAATAA
The DNA here is from genome assembly GCF_011750605.1 of Drosophila busckii. NCBI lineage: Eukaryota > Metazoa > Arthropoda > Insecta > Diptera > Drosophilidae > Drosophila > Drosophila busckii. The sequence goes on from NC_046606.1 coordinate 11,607,268, forward strand.
TAATTATAATAATAATAATATAAACAAAATGCGAAAAATACAATATTAATGTCCATCCATTTTCGAAGAGCGACTTTAAGTTTAATTGAAAAATACAATTTTTCTATCTACTTCTCCATACGCCTATATAGCTAACTTATATACATGCTTATACACACACATATAAACGCACATACACACACACACTGATAAATTGATAAGCTGTTAATTAGTTAATTGAATGCAGTTATCATATAAATTTTTGGCTCAACATAAAATCAAACTTAATGAAATTAAAGTCAAGGCATAGCAGCTGCTATACTATTAAAATGCTTGCAAGTTATTTATACACACTCACAGGCACACACACACACACGCATACGCATATTTATGTATTTTACACGTATATACTGTGATTTATAAGAAAACGCTTCAAATACAAAAACCAAAAACATGCCAAACATGCAGCATTGAAAATTGCTTATGCAAAATACCAAAAAGTTATTAACTTATAAATAATAAATGCACAACAACAAAAAGAAAAAGCAAATATATATACGGATACAAATGCCGAGAAAACCCAAAAAAGCCAAATCGTCTATCCTTTGTGGCCGCAAGGCCTCAGCCTCTTCCACCCACTCATCTTAATAGCATTTGAACATAGCCAAATAGCATGAGAGCGAGCGAGGACCGACCGACCAACAAATTGACAAAGTGACCAGCGAGGCGTATGCGTAATAAACTTGAAAACGTCTAACCAACGAGACTGCAGCAGCAAACCGACACAGCGCCCGCCCGCACACCCACCCATCAGCGCTCTCGCTCTCTCAACAAGGTCAGCTTTTGGTCGTCTTAATTATACGAGAATGCAATATAATCCAGCAAGCAATCATTTTCTATATATGTATACCAAAATATATAATCAATTGTTAATCGTTCTAGTTACTCGTTCTAGTTACTCGTTGTAGCTTCTCGCTATAACAGAGAAGAGTCTAGCAGCAATTCAATAGTAACTGTAACTAAATACGTGTGTAACTTTTATGACAACTCGCTATAGAGTTAACTTTTGATTTTACTCGTTATAGCTACTCGTTGAAGTATTAAAGAAATTTCAAAACGTTTATAACTGAATTCAATGTAAATTGTAATTTATAGAAAAAAACAAAACTTAGCAATTTTGTATAACAAATTTCAAAATAGTGCCAAAAATAAAAGCTAAAAAATTTAAAGCTGTTGTAGTTTATAGCTAAGCTGAAAAAAAAAACATAATTTGTATTAACTATAGTTATATAAACAATTGTGTAGTCTAAATTAGTTAAATTAGTAAAAATGTAAGCAACGCAATGCAGAGAGCAGCAGAGCAGCGCAAAAAGCAAAAGTAGACGCTTTTGTATTTATTTACGAAAATGCAGTTAGCGCTTTTTGTTAACTGTTGTTGTTGTTGTTGTTGTCACTAATGAAAACAGCAGCTAAACTAAACGTGAGCCAAAGTTGATTGGCGCCATACGCACAACACACAAACAGACACACACACACACACACACACACACATGCATACAGTTATATAGTTTGAAAAAGAAAGCGATGCGGAACAATAACGGAACAAGCAAAAACGTCTGCCATGGCCATGCCACGCCTCGTTACGTTACGTTACGTCACGTTACGTTGCATCAATTTTTGTGTTTCCGCAGGAAATGCAACTGCTACATTCACCAATTTGATGCACCCCCAACCAGCCAACCCAAGCGTCAATGCTGCTGTAATCCGTTAGCCATAACCCGTTACCCACAACCCCCACACACACAGCATACCCGAACCCAACGCAGTTTACTCTCTACTGTTGCCATTTCAATATTGGCGCTGGCGTATTTTTACTTGCTACAGCAGCTGCGACCATGAACAACAACAACAACAACAACAACAACTAGTGGTAAAAAGCAATGATAACAAGGCAAAGAAAGCAAAATGTCGCTAAAAGGAAAACTGCATTTTCGTTGTGATTCTGCAAACAGCGAAAGCCAAAGCCAAAGCTACGCAACATTTAATAACCAGCAGCTAGCAATTGCTGCTCTCTCTCTCTCTAACTGTTTGTAGTGCATATTTTTGTCTCTCTCTATATATATTATGTTCTATATAAACACACACATTTTATAGCTTTTGGTCGCTGCGCGCTAGTTAGACTGCAATTGGGGCTTTTAACTTTCCGTTTTAGTTTTAATTTGCTTTAACTCACACTCAAACCCAGCCCACTATATTACTCATACGCATTCAATACACATGTAAACTGTAGCTACGTCTTGTTTACTTTTATACTCTTAGGCTCTTACTATTGCCCAAAACTCTCATTTAAGTAGTTCGTACTATATTTAAACGTTTTGACTCTATAGTCTAATTAAGCAACTGCTATTCTTGTTTAATCTTTTGCCGCTTGCAGTTGATCTAACCAATGGGCAGCTGACTCCCAACAACAACACTCCATTGTTGACACAGGCGCTTTCAGGTAAGCATCATCAACAAGCAAACCGTTGAAGTCAAGTCAAGCTATAGCTTCTATATATATAGCTCAGCTTGGCTTGACTGCTCAACCAGCCATTCGATCTGTGTATTAAGCGTTTATTTTAACAATCTAACTATATTTCCAAGTTTCTTCTTCGTATCTCCCCTATGCAGTGATGAATAACTATCAGGCAGCCGCTGCTGCTGCCCACAGCTACGGCCCGTCGGCCTCGCCGCATGCCGCTGCCGCCAATACGGCCACACGGCAGGGCTTTCCGTCAACCAATTCGCCCGGACCAACTATCGACATGTACAGCTCCGCCGGAGCCGATAATGTGGGCTATGTACAGGCCACTAGTCCGCAGCCCTCGGGCTTTCCCATTGCCGTCAGCCGTGCTCCATTGAACTATAGCCCGGTGAGTAGCAATAGCAGTGCGTCTCGCTCTCTCTCTCTCTCTAACTTAAATTAAGGCAGTGGGGGCGTGGCTGGGGCATTCTGCGTTCTGGTTTCCATTTGTAGTACATATAGCGTTATATTAGTTAATTAGTTAATGCCGTTGACCTTCTTAAATATACTGTACTATGTATTTCTCTTTCATTTCGTACAGATTTATTCGTTGAACTTTGCGATGGCTAATATATAAAAAGACTGATAAACCAATATTAAAAAGAAACAAAAAAAAGAAAAATTCCCCAAAAAAATATATAAAAAAAAGAAAACATATACAATTATATATATAAAAATATATATATATATAACAAGAATCTAAAATACATATAAAAAATATATGCAAACATTATAACGCGAAAGAGATAAGAGTTATATAACTAAACGCAGTTGCACAAGGTAGGCACACCAACATAACTACAGCGTGTTTTTTCTCTCTCTCTCTATTCTCTCTCTCTCTCTATATATATATATATCTCAATATCTCTCTATATAGCTCATTCAAATAGTTGATAAAAAACAATAACAGCATAAAATATGATATATAAAAAATTAAATAATATTTACAATATATTTTATTAATATTCAAAGCCTTGCTCAAATCTTGTGATGATCTGCAAACTTGTTTAATTATTAGCTGTGATTTAATAATGCTATATAATGATGCCATATTCATATACATGCATTATATTTTATTTAGCGGCAGTAGCGCAACCACATGCATCCATATACACGGCTGGAGAACAGAAAAATAGTTTAAATATGAAACGATTGAGTATTTGACAATCAACTCACGCACAATTAACCTAGACAGATATTCTGAATTTTTAAGATATGCATGCTTGTAGTGAGTTGAGGCGAAGGAATGGGGATGTTTGTTGTATGATTTAAAATTGTAAGACATTTTCCCACGTGCGTTTGAATGCTTCTTTCTTACACACCACATCCTAATCTTAAGCGTAGGCTCAGTCACTTGCGCCTTGCCAATACGAGCGCTCGTTGAGTGCCTGATAGAGAACCGCGCCAACCTATAAGAGATCAAGCTCACTGCCGCGACAATGCTTAGAGAGCGCCAGCCAACAAAGAGATTAGACTTACCATGCCGCCATCTTAGTGAGGGCGCTCTTTAGTGCTGAGAACCACCGACAATGCTTAGAGAGCGTCAGCAAACTTATCGTGCCGCCATCTTAGTGAGCGCACTCTTTAGTGCTGAGAAAGCGCCCGCTTAACATAGACCACGCTCGCTGCCACGACAATGCTTAGAGAGCCCCAGCCAACGAAGAGATAAGATTTATAGCGCCAGCTTCTTTAGTGCTGAGAGAGCGCACGCCTTACAGAGATAAGGCTCGCTGCCGCGACAATGCTTAGAGAGCGCCCACTTAACAGAGACCAGGCTCGCTGCCGCGACAATGCTTAGAGAGCTTAGGCTTCTTAGAGAGCGCGTTCACTGCAGCGACTGCAGTCGACTGCATTGGGAGATCGTCAGCTTATTAAAGAGTGGAGCTTAGCACAGTCAGTCAGTCTTCTTTTAACCGCGAAGCTAAGCAGATCAACGCGTGTTTTTTTTTTTAGTGCTATGTATTTTGTGTTATTGATGGCACGTGTCATTGCATTTATAATTATTTGTGCAAAACTCAATCAGCAATTAAAAAATTACTACAAAACATTAAATAACTATATAATTTTTAGTTCTTATACCTTGCTCACTGAAAAAAGAGTTAATTGCCCTGTGTATATATAAAAATAAATACATTTATTAATTTTCTTTAGCTAAATTTAATTATGCCTTTATATAAATATATGTATGTATGTGTGCATTAGAGGTGCTACTGCTTGTATGTATTTTGATTGAATAATTTTGTTGTATTGTTCTTGTTTTTGTTCGATGTGGGCAACGTTTATTTACAGGGACCACTAATTCCTGCGGCATTTACAAATGGATACCATTAAAAAGGTGGGGCGCCGACAACAACAACAACCGCAATATTACAACAACAACAACAGCGACAGCAACAACAGCAAACGAAAATAGCAACTGCAACCAACAACAACAAAAACAACAACAACATAATTAATTTTACATATGCACAATTACATGGCCTATGTACATGCAGCTGTGTGTGTGTGTACATAGTGTATGTGTGAGTTAACAACAGCGTATAAATGAAAATCAGTGTTGCAGCAGCGAAGGCGAGATAAAACCCAATAAACCAAACACAAACACAAAATATAATTAATTAATTAAAGTATATGCCACACACACACACATACACATATGCAACCAAAAATATATATATACATATATATGTATATACACGCATACACATACCTACATATATATAAACCTATAACAATTTATAGAACGCAAAATCGACAAGCGCGTATGAAAAAACAAAAAAAAAAGTTAATTTTAATTTAACAACAACAAACAAAATAATCAAGCCGCGCAGCCTACCCGAAGTGACACGCCTACCACACACATACACACACGCCCCCACACACACACACACACACCGAGTGAAAGAGAAACTTGCAACGTATGCAGCAAAAATCGTTTAAAATGCAAATTAAACGCAACTGTGGCAAGTGCAACGTTGCAGCATCAACAGCAGAGTAGGCGCAGCAGCGTGGGCGTGGCAGCGGCGGCGGCGAGGCCACAAGCAATTTTTACGTAATGAGCAAACCCCAAATAAATAATGTAAAATGCAAAAAAAAATGTAAGTTTTTAAAAACATATTTATTGCAATGAACAAATAGCAAACAAATATATACACGTATATAAATAAAATGTTATAATTTAAATTCATAAATAATTAAGTTGTAACTTTTAAAGTTAAAGTCGATATACATGCATACATATAAAGTAATTACATAAATACATAAATTATATATATATAAATTAAATGCAATATATACAAATAATAATAATCAAAAGCAAGCAACAAAGAAACAAAAAACAAATTAAATGTTTAATGCAAATTTTTAGCAATGTTACGTTTATGCACACACACACACACTAACACACTTGTGTGCATGTGTGTGAATCTTGTAAGTAATACAAACTGTTTATTGTTTCTACTTTGTCTAATTTTCGTCTTTCAATTTGCGTAAATCAAATCAAAAGAACACAAACAAATCTTTCAACTATTTTAAACTTGCAAGTGTTTATTATTGGCCAAAGCTAACAATTTGTTATAGAATTAAATCTATTGATTTTATATTAATTATATACTTTGATAAGAACAACAACAAAAATATCTTTTGTTTTCATTATAAGAAGCGAAGTGCATAAATGCATGGCTTCAATCAATGGCAAGGCGTCAATGGCTAGTTAGACAAATATGTTAAATGCATTCATTATTAAACAATGAATAATACAAAAGCAATGTATAATGATAACTGAAAACTATAAACTGTGAGCGTTAGCTGCAGGCAAAGCATGAAAAAAACTAAAAAAAAATACAAAAAAAATATAAATATAAAATATTATTTAAGCAAACACTCACACACACACACACAACTGATAAATCAAAAGCTAAACAAAAGTATAACATTGAACTATTACAACACACATATATATATATATATATATATATATATTAATTGTTAAGTGTAAACAAAATATTTGGATAGACAAAAAGGTAACAGAAACCAAAAACGAAAACAAATTGAGCAATGTTTAACAACAATTAACTCAAATCTATGTATAAATACGTATGTATAAAAGCCAACAGTGTATGGGTAACAAAGCAAATTTGAACGGAAGCGTAATAGGCCACGTCATGTGCAATTACAGTTATTTTCTAGGCGCCACAGACTTTGCCACTCGCAAACCTTTCGAGGCAAGTCTGTGTGTATGTGTGTGTGTGTGCGTGTGCAGACACACAACAACAGCATAGAACAAATATATTTATATACAATTATATGGAAGTATTACGAATTAACCAAAAACAAAAACACAAGAGATAAGTGCATCAAAAATATTTGTTAAGCATACGTTTTTTGTCTGTTTGTGCAAAAGAAGAAGAGATAAAGCAGAAGCAGTAAGTAGTAGCTGCAGTGAATGCAATGAACAATGTTCCTTTCAAAACATTTTTGCCAAATTGTCAAACCAACGCTCTCCAGGACTCTTTGCCAGTCAAAAGTCTCGGACCAATAAAAACGATTAAACAGACATACAACATACATATAGACAAGAGCATGAGTAAACCAAAAAGAAAAACAAAAAAAATATAACAATATATACTAACATATATAAAATATATATATTCATAGTTATGTAACAAGCAATTATGCAATTTATAGTGTTTTTATGAAAGTTACAAGCGACTTTCCAACACTACAAACGTAAAAGCTGCAAGCAAGCTGCTAACTTGACTAATTTTCAAAAGTTTCACACAAATTTCGTAGCAGTGCTGCAAAACGTTATAAGTGTTTCGATATCGAATTCGAGCTCGACAATTTGCAGTTTGCTATTTCAAGTTGAGTTCATTTGCACGTTCAAACAACAACAAAATAAGTAAACAAACATTCGAAACTAGTACAGCATAATTTTAATAAGAATATATATATTATAACTACATATATGACTAATCAAAAAAAAAAAACAAAACTGAAAGCAGCGGCAGCAGCAGAGGCACAACAAGCTAAAAAGAAAAGACAAGCATAAGAAATTTCAGATATTTTTTAGATAGGCAAAAATTAAGCAGCGAAATTTTTTGCAAATCGGCTAGAGGCAATCGATAGAAGAAGACGAAGTTGAGGCACTTATATAGAATATCGAGTACATTATGCATAAAATTTAATTAGCAATGCATGCGTACAGCACTTACACTCACATGTGTTTGTAAGTATGTATGTAAGGCGCTTACAATCTGCAAGGGAGAAAAGGCAATGGTTACTTTAAAAGCTAATAATACTAATTTGTTGTTGAAAAAACAAAAAAAAAAGAAATTAACAGACATGTGCATAAAACACAAAAACTATAAATACAATAAAAAACGTGTCCTATATTACATTTTCATTATACCTATATATATATATAACTAACAAAATATAATATACATATATGTGAAAAAAAAATGTAATAATACTCTAAAAAGCATAATTAAAACTTTATAGCTAAGATTTGAAAACAACAGCAAATTGCATAAAAAATATATACACCCAATATATATAAATATACATGCATTGTAAATTACTTTTAAATACTTGTAATTTTTTGACTGTCTTAGCAAAAAATGAAAATGAAAATGAAAAACATGCAAAAATATTCAAATGACAATTGTAGTGCAGACTCTTCGGAGAATCCGTGCATAGCAAGCAATTCTTTATACAAAATCATTTCAAGGCGCAGCTATGCCGACAAAACAAAAGTAAAAAAATTATAAACAAGCTATAGCAAACCTAAGTTAAGTAAATAAATACAAACCAATGTATGTGCTACACTTTGCTGGCACAAAGTATTTCAAAAAAGAAAAGAGTACAGTCGGCTAGAAAATTCTTTTATGTTATAGCTCGGTACAGTGAAGATCCGATTTACAGCAAACTGCACTGTTTAAATTGCGCTAGAGCATTCAGACTTCAATGACGAAACTTTTTGTTCTGAAGTGTAAGCGAAAAATCTCTTGAGATAATGATGATAAAGCTTTAAGCGTACTGTTGATTTTTTTTCTAGCATTTTTCCCACTGTTAAAACGTTCGTTAAGCGTAGTAAAAGTTGATGTAAGAGCTTTATATGATTTCGTAGTGTTCTGACAATTGGTATACTGAAACAACAACTACAACAACAACAACCACAACAAAAACAAATGCAACAACATAAACAAAAACAATGCGTCCTTTGTAACAAACATCAATTTCAGTCAATTAGCAGAAAATTGTTACAACAACAAGCAAAAACAAACAAACAAACAGACAGACAGACATGACACACAATTTTTTGAATAAATTCGAATACGAAAATATTTATTTTGATTATTTTTCTACTGAAAATAGCGCCATCTAGATATAGCAATTAACTGATGGCGCAGGCGCAAAAGCTTTAAATTGAACATATAAAATATAAAAACAAAGAAAATTAAAGTATGTCTCTTTTTTACATAAAATACATACGAAATAAAGTCAAATATTTTAAAACAAAAAATTGCGTATAAAAATGAATATAAATAAAAGTCAATTTGTGGTCGCGAACTTAGCAATGATTGAAGCAAATCACACACAAAAAAAAACGTAATGAAAAGAGATTTAAATGTAAAATAGTTTGTAATGTGTAATTTCTGTTCCGTATCACTCTCTGAAACCCAAAAAGAAAACCATGCACCAGTCTCTCTAGCTCTGTCTTATTATTGTCTTGTAAACATATCAGTTCTTATTATGCGTTATAGAACAAAACACACACACACACACACACACACACATACAAACACATAGGCTTAGCTTGAGAAGCGCAAAGCAAGGCGCGCTAGAGAAGAAAGCGCAGCGCTAAGTCCTTTATACGTTCAATTCATTTACTAGACATGCATATGTACATACACACACACACACACACATACACTTACACACTCTCAACACATACTTACTGAATAATGAGTATAAAATTTAAATAATAAAAAAGTATAAGAACCTACATACGAACGATCACTTGACTATTTTTGCTATAAGTAAGAAATTCCCCCCAGGAATGTGTCAGTTTGCAGTTGGTACTCCCACTGACAACAAACACCTTTACTATATTGACAATATCTCTTATATATTTTACACTATACTAAACAAATTATATATTAATATATACAAAGCAAAAAAGCGAAATGAAATGACGAAAACAATTATATATATGAAAAATATATAATTACACGAGAAATGTTTAAGACAAGGCAAAGTGCAGCGCGACGCGAGTTGAACAGACAAAATAAGCGAACAAAACAAAAACAAAAATTGTATTTACAAATGCGTAAAGAGCAACAAAAAATAATGAAATCATTTTAATACTTTATACACAAGTCGAAGGCATATTAATATAAAACAAAAGCTAAACAAATTGAGGATACGTTTATAAACAAAACAACAAAAATTAAAGCATAGTATGTTATGCGCAGTTTGTAAGTATTCTATTAAATAAGTAAAAGTAATTAAGAAAGTGCAAGCGAGTGCGAAATCAATTATAAAACATACACATACGATAATATATATATATTATCTATATATACTTATATATACGAGTGCTAAACTGCATATGAGAAGAGCAATCAAAGCACGCACGCGAATACTTTACAGAACAAAAATCCCAAAAAAAAACCAAAAAAAAACCTATAACAAACGTAAGCAGATGAGAAAGTAAGAGAATTTTAGTCTAGCTCCTAAGTGCTCCTGCTCTGGTGCACATTGGGGAAAGTTCGAGAGCTAAGCAGCTAAGGCCAGTTAAAAGGAGAAATTCATTTTTGGAATATTGCCCAATGTGTGTACATAAAAGTTCTAGCAACAGCCGTCAGTATAAACTGGTACAGTACTACACTTACAGCAAACTATACAAGGTAAATTATAATAATAATAATAATATAATAATAACAATTATGAAGAAGCAGCAGATCCCCCATTTAAAAGACAGACTTACGCATAATTCAAAGTTTAACAAGAATTTAAAGAGAGCAAACGAAAAACAATTTTTTCATTTCTATAAACCAAAAAGAAATCCGGTAACGAATTTGTAAATTTACTATGTGAAAAACCAAATACCAGAAGAACATTATATATATAAATATATACATATAAATTATATATATACTACATGCATATGAAGCAGATCCTTCAAGCAAGCAAGTGGAGCGAGAGAACTTCATGTAAACGCAAAACTTATAACCAAAACGTAAACAAAATGAGAAACACATATAGTTAAATTCAAATAATGTTAAGCAGCGCAAGTTGAAAAAGAAACAAACAAAAAAACCAATGGATAATGAATGCAATTATTTCAATAAGTACCCCCTCGAGCAAATAAAGAATCCCATATATGCGGCCAGCAAACAACAACAACAACAACTAATTACACTAGAACCCTTCAACCATGGCAGTTATTGTGCTTTTCAATACACAAACACAGACACACACACAGACACACTCAAAAAACACTCTTACGACTCAAACAATAAATTGTAAAAGTTTTTAAAAACACTCACACGGACATGGACACGGACACGAACACACACAGACAGCGCATCTATATGAAAAAAAAAATAAATAATCAACAACTATACGATAGCAACAACAATTTACAACTTACAATCGACAAACAATTCAGAAATATTGATAATGAAAACCACTTTGTTCACAATTTGTACAACATCTATATATATATAACTATATAGCCTGTACACAGGATACAATTTGCTCTGTCTGTGGGTTTTTTGCTGGCCTGCATCGACAAACATCCGATAATGCATGCATATATACACACACACATATTTATAAATATGAACTATAATTGAAACATGATTTTAAAAACCAAAAAAATGAACAACAACAAATATATATATAAATATAAATAAATTAATGGCATTATAAGGTTAAGATAATGGTACATAAGTTTAAAAAACAATGGCAAAAGAAACGCTCTAGAGCAAACAAAAAAATATATAATACAAATTATAATGAAAATAACTGAAAATAAATAAATTAATTCATAATGATTAATAAACAATGAACATTGTTCAAAAACATAAAACATACTGTATTTTTTATTTCCCAAATTAAAAGGAAAATAACACGCTGCAGGGGAGTAAATTCATTTGTATTTTATCTCCTGCTCCTGCGATATCCTTTCAATTAGAAAAGGATATGTATTTTCGTGATCCTGGGCGTCGTATCTATCGAACTGCATACCAGGTTTTCCAGGATTGCACAAAAGAATTTCTTACAAAAATTTGCAGGGGGTGAGTCGCAAAATTTGGCCAAAAAACACAAAATGTCCTTTTTCTTGGAAGCTACAAGGAATGCAAGGATGTCCTTTGGCCATCAAGTAGTGCTCCTTGAGTGCTTTCAGAATATACCATTCAAAGGACGAAAGTCCTTACAGGAGCGGAGAAAAACAAGCATTTTCTGTATACAGAAAATAGGCTATATCTCACGAATTCTTGCCAGGATCAGGACAAAATTAGTGCCAAACGATTCCTTTTTAAAAAAGGACTATCGACTGACAAAAGGAAATCCGGACGTCCTTTTATCTTGATTGGTTCCGGTAGAAAATGGGCATTTTATGTTTTTTTTTGGCATTGCTCGCTCGCCGGGCGTCGAAGTGAAAATTTCATAAGTTTATTGGAATAATTAGATGACCCTATACTTTTTTGATGCAGATCGATAGAGTTTCGTCCTGTGAGTGCCGCAAACCAGAAATTTTGGAAATGCGGCAGGATACGGCTAGGTTATGGCCAAATTTCTCTACAGTATCGCCCATAATGGGCAGGGGTGGCGTGTGACTTTGCTTTATGCAATATTGCGATGTCTTTGTAGGTCAGGATGCAGGACATGGCAATGGTGCTCTAGACGAAGGACTATCAACTGTCCAAAGCGCATTCAAATCCGACCAGATTTGACCGAGCTATGGCTACTTTCTCGACAGGCTATGCTGGCTGCTATTTTCATGTTGTTGTTGTCATTTGTTGCCGTTCTTGTTGTTGTTGTAATTTGCAATCGCTCCAAATCGCATCTCCCCATACAGCAAATTTTCTGAGATACCAGGCGAACAGAAGAAATCAGCAGAAGGTGGCTGCACTAAATAAACTAGCCAAGACACGAACCCTCCAGTGCAACCCTGCAAGCAGAGACAGCAACCAAAAATGCAACCATGTAAGCCGAGACTGCAACCAAAACCTAGACGCAACACAACTCCCGTGCAACCCTGCACTCGTACTAACTTTCTTTTTGAAATATGGCGCGTAAATACGAATTTACCAGAAATTAATCCAATTTTGTAGACAGGAGCGTATTGCAAGCGACTGTGGGTGGGTGTGTGTGTTAGTTTGTTCTCTTCCAGAAATTCTTTATTACTTAGTAGCACAAATTTGGTACAGAAATTGTTTTTGTTGTAAAAACGAAATATTAAAAAGATAGCAATCACAATTGTAGAAAAATGTTATTTCATTTTTTTAAACTTTGAAAAAACTTTTGCGCACGTAAAGGAAACAGTTACTAACATTTCATTTGTAGCAATTAATATACGGGAAGAAAAATTCCAAAAAATACATAATAGATTAGGATTGGGGCCCAGGAAAACCAACTCATCAGTGTTTCGTCGTGTTGTAGTTGCTGCTGCTGCTGCTTAAACTTTGATTGTATCACACACACAAATATAAACAATTGAATGGCACAAACATTGCTTAAGCGGATAACTTGAGCGCCTTGAGCTCATCCAAATAGCTAGCTTCCATTTCAATCTTATTCAATTGATTCAACTCGAGCGTTTCACCCTGACTCTGACGCGATTTCAGCTTCTTAATGTCGGACAACTTCTTGGCCACGCTGCGAATCTTGCGATCCTTTTCGCTATTATTGTTGCTGTTGTTGTGATTGTTGTGCCCAACATTGCCATTGGCCAGGGACGGTGATTGCTCCGACTGCTGCTGCTGAGTATGATGATGTTGCTGTTGCTGACGTGGTCGTGGATTTTGCTTGAACGATTCCTGACTTTCAGTGGGAGCAGCTGTAACTGCAGCTGTTGTCGCATTGGCATCGCCAGCTTCGCGCTTATTATTGATATTGTTGTTGCCCTTGGTCTTGTTGATGTTATTGTTGTTATTTTTCCTTTTATTCTTGTTATTCGCAGCCGAACCTGTGAGTAAACAGAAAGAAGCTGAATTAATTAACGTTTCTAAATATAAAAACTATAGGTTTAATAATAAGCTTAATTAAAACTAAAAGTAAACACGCTTGCTAAGTTGAATGCCAGAAACAAAAAAAGTAACTAAACAAGTAAAAAATTTAAAATAATTGCTTACAACAAACACACGCATTTATTGAACATAATGTAGAAGAACTAAATCGGCAACCAGACAAACTACAAAGTTGCAAACTAATGCAATTCGACTTTTGATTTATGCATTGATTGAGCAACAATTTGAATTGTATCAATAGTTGTCTCAATCAATGCATAAATTGAAATCGCATTCATTTGCAGCTCTGCTTACGGACATAACGCGCTAGAAGGGCATGTGGCGCGGTGGGTTGGGCATGGGTTAGAAGTAGGAAAGTAATCAAAATGCAATTGTTTACTTACAGCCAACGCGTGCTCTAATAATCCTACACATTGCATTTTGAGGGGGGGATGATTTTTTTTGGTTATGAAGTGGAATGAAATGATTTTCTAGTAGCGCTTATGCTGGTAGGGTCGATAGCGTCGATTTGGTCGCGTTGAGCTGGCACTTGAGCCGACACTGCCAACGCTTGTCAGTTGCTGATCGCCCTGTTGGCCCTGCTGTTGCTGGCATCGCCGCATTATCGGATTATCCAAGTCATACTGTCTATGCCAAAATTTCCGGCTGCTATTACCTGCTGCTGCTCCTCCTCCTCCTTGGACGGCAAGTCCCGGCACTGTGGGCTGTGGCAAGTATTTTTCTGGATTCTTGCCCTCCTTGAGCAGACGCAAATGTGGCGGCGTATAGGCCTTTTTGCTAGCCTCCGGCTGGCTGGATTTAATGCCCTCATGCTTGGCCTTTGTGATTTTTGGCTCGGCAAACGTATTGTCTGGATATTGTTGCCACTCCAATCCAAGCAGCTCTTGGCCCTGCGGCCACAGAGTCTCATGCAGTAAGGCACCCGAATAATGATAGATCTTAAAGCTGTTGAAAAAGTTAGCTAGAGTCGAGTGTAAGTTTGGCTTATGCTAGCGGCACTTACCCATTGCTTATGCGCAAACGCGGCGCTGTGGTAGCTGTGACGAACCACTCGCCATTAGGATGCCACTCAAAGTGCGTGGTGTCGGCACACTTTAGATTGGCCAGCCTCTCACGCTTGCTGACATCCCAGACTTCGACGGCACCGGGCAGATTGCCGAAGCCAGCCAGCGCAATGAGGTTACCAAAGGGATTGAAGTAGGCACTGTTGCGTGGTCCCTCGCCAAAGTCGAAGATTACATCACACTTGAGATTGTATAACGCAGCCTTGGAAGGCATGAAGCCGTAGACGACAACAAATTCAGTCGCCTTGGGACTCCATTTGACGCTGTGTACGGGTCCCTCCTTGGACAAAGGCACAGAGCAAGTGTCACCCTTGGTGGCCATAAAGTGCAGTGCCTGATTGCCATAGTAGGACGCACCAGTCTTATCCACCTCGGTACTGGTGACCAGCAGCACGCCAGTTCCACGCTTGTTCCACAGCATATCCACACGATCCGCCTGGAAGAAGCTCTTACAGGCCACCGTTTGATTCTGAGCCAACGCCGGATATTTGTACAGTTTGCACATGGAAGGTGCGCCTTTAGCGCCCGGCGTGTAGAATGCCAAGAACGGTGGACAATGTCCTGGACCCAGTGATAACATGCCGCCACGACTGCCGCCAATTTTACGCGATGTGCTGGCAAATCCAGCAGTGCCGGCACCCAAATCGTAGAAAAGTGCCTCGCCGCCAACAACTAGCGCAAAGATAGACTCATCCGATGACCAAGAGGGTTCCCAGTCTGTTTGATTCTTTTGCACAATGGCAAACACTTCGGTGCCAGTGGCGATCTCATAGACAAGCAAATTGGCAGAGCCCTCGGGCCGATCCTTGGTTATAGCATAATGCTCCCATGTGCACAGGTAATTGCCACGCGGCGAGAACTTGAGATAGAAGGCCTTTGGTCGCGGCAGCTTGCATTCCACCTCCCAATTGGCATCGTTTGCAGCGGGCACACGCAGCACCTTAACCTCGACCCCGTTAGAGTAGGCAAAGTGGCGGCCATCCGGACTGAAGCAGATCGAGCGCGAACTTTTCGTCTCCTCTCGCGGCAAATTGGGCTTGTGCTCGTAGGGCTGTTTAGCACCAGCTGACGACCACAGCTCAACAGCCACGCTAGAGCGAACTGCAAATGGAAATTTAAAGGCAAATGTGTGTATGAGTATGAGTAAGTGGAACAACACGCGGTCAGTGCAAGTCGCAAACAAAGGACTGAGGTACGTGGTTAAGCCAACGTGTCTAATATGAAACCGTTAATACCGCTGCACATTGGCTTAAGCTGTGTAACATATAATAGTCGCAAACTGATTTAAATGTATTAAATTAAGCAAATATTTACGTGCTAAGGTAGGAACAACACCGTCCGCAACCGCCATTGTCTTCAATCTGGTGTTGTTAAGCATCGACATTTTAAATTGCTCATTTGGCAACACTTATATTTTGCACATATGGCAATCCCTGTTATGAATCTAAAACTGTCAACATATCGATGTATGCACATCTCTCAAACCTAAGTATTCCTCCATACTGTGACCCTAAAACTGTGTGCGTATGCGATATACCGATAGTATTTACAGTTTATGTTAAAGAGCGGCATTAAAAATATAAATTATATAATAACAGATCATCAATGCGTGCACAATTGTGCAAAAACTACAGCTGAGTATTTTAAATCACCAGGTAAATACACAATTACTCATTTAAATGCTATGCATGGTAACTTTATAGTACGCATTTTATGCAAGTACCATCCAGCACAATATGTTACAGCAGAGCTTGGCGCAAATGTTTGAAAGGCAATTAATTATGTTATATTTACTTGCAAGACTTGTAGGCGGCATTTTCATTATTTCTATCACTTTCTTTTCTTCGCTTAGACCGTGAACAGGAAATATTTCAATGCTGCGTAATGAGCTCATAATGTTGCGGATTGAGCGACGGCCAGTAGTGTTGGTTAACAGTTGTTTGTGTACGCACGGCTTTATTGTGTTGAAATCGATAACGCTAGAGCAACATGCATACCAAACGTATTCAAAAACTGCAACAAAATTTAATGCTCTACGTGAATTTCAAAACATTTTTAAGCTAATGAATAAATTTTGTTCACAATTTTCAGGGCAAACTGTATACACACACTGTACAGCAAGGGCTTTTACTTTCACAACATATCAAATTCTAAACACAATATCAAAGTTTCATTGCTTTTTGGCCAACTATTACGACCAGAAAAAAAATTGGCATTGAAACTTGTTCAGTTACTTTCGCTGAAAACTGTTTTCAGTTAATGCACAGTGGTGTGTGTAGAAATAATTTATTTCAAAACTAAATTTCTTAAAGTAATAAAAATCTTTTAATTTAAAAATATAAATAACAATATTCGTGTAAAGTCTAATAGATCAATTCTGTACGATTTTAGCATAGATTCACTGTGCAACAATCGATGACACCTGTGTGGACAAACCAGTGCAACAACAACAACATAAATAAAACAGACATGCTCATATGTGAGTACTATATATATCCAACTAACAATGTTTATATTATTGCGCATAGCATGTGCGACATTTGTTGCAATTGTTACTATTAAGTTTTTTATTTAATTTATACGCATAAAGTCGCTCACAGAAAGGTTCGCACATAGACTTTAATTGTCTTGGCCATTTACCAAAGAGAAAAGCAACAGCAACAAGCAGAGCTTTGAAAGTTTTATAACTGTGTGTGCAAGTTTGTCTGCATTATGATTATTATTATTATTTTCCTTACATCTTTTGATAATAACCATAACAAATTGAAAATAATATTCGAGTTGCTGTGCAATGATATGTAACTTTCCCAAAATGAAAAGCGTCTATCACAAATACAGAATATGCTGTTATGCAATATAATTAATTGTAATTCAATTAACTACAGAGCAAGACTCAGCCATTTCGCAATGCTTTCAATTTTATTTTGAGCAGGTGAAAATTTTCCGTAGTTATTTGCAGACAGTATGCAGTGGAGCTAAGTACAGTACCTTATCGATTCAGGTGACCAAATAATATAATAAAAAAAGCTATACAATTTAATTTGTTTATAAGATTCCAGAGTAGTTAAAAGGCTATGTTCTTAGTTAAAAAATTAAAAATGTGTTATTTCCATTACTGTCACAATTGGGGACTGTTTAAAATATGCTAAAGGCGTCAATTGCTTGATTGTCGTCTGGTCTTTCTTCACCCCCTCCTTGTCTTCTTTCGCGGAGCTTACGAATACAAGCGATTGCTGCACAACAGGGGCTACATAGTAAAGCCACAATGCAAACGACGCACAAGATTATGACAAAAAGTACGACAAACGCAATGAATAGTCCCAGATAAAGAGAATTTTTGAGAATTTTTGTGAACCAATTTTCCTTCTTCTTTTCCGCCATTTTAGTTGCATAAAATTTAGTTTAGCATAACAAATTTTGTTAATATCGAAAAGACAATTATAAATAAAATGTAAAAGCTAATATATTTGGCATATATTCAAAAGCAAATTTTGTTAAAGCTAAACCTGGCACTAGCTTGCATCGCTATCGTAGCCATTATTATGGCAACGACATTTGCAGATCGTAATAAAAACGCTGCAGCAGCAACAGCAAATAAAAAACAAAATGGTTAAAAGTACCGCACTCAAGATTAAAAGAATAGGAATTTGATATTGCTGTAAATCACTTTGCATTTTGCTTATTTGACAGTAAATTTTGATTTGTTAGAGCAGCACATATTCCAAATTCTAGCAACTGTTACAAATGTACATAAACAAATATTTTCGCTTATCTAAATAGTGTGTGTGTCTTTCTGATTGCTTCAGTCACATTCTTCCATATAATCCTCCTCGCAGGCACAACAGGCACAGAGTGCGAAGCAAGGCAGGCAAAGGATTAAAATTAGTAAGCAGCCACAGCATAGAATACCCAGCATGATAAAGGCGAATATGATTGCCGGCGTATCCTTGCTGCCGGCAGGCTTACCAGCGTTGGCTCTCTCCATTGGATTAAAATAACTGACTGACTTGAGAGCCTAAATGCTCAATTTTGTTGTTAATAATATTTGAAATGCGATGAAAGAAAAATCATTTGTAGAGTTTACTGTCAATTTTTATTTTCTTTTTTATACAAACATTTATGAATCTTTACTATGCTACCGGACTTTCTTGCTCCACTGCTGCTCTCTGTAGCTACATTTAGCGTATTTATACTGTTGCTGTTTGCAACATGCACCGTGGCCTATTACGTATTCAACTCTTCGTTCTGTGATGGCTTCTGATCAAAGTAAGTCTACAAACATTGTGCAGCAGGCAGCACTGAATTTACACTCATCTTTTTAGGTGCATAATTGTAAATATTTATAAATTTATTGTAGAATTTGGATCTTACTCTTCCTCCTCGTCACGACGTTGACAAATGGCGCAGCAGGCCAAACAAGCTAAGCAGGGACAACAGATTATGGCAAAGATAACAATGCAACAGCAACAAATGCACAATAGAACGATGCCAACAATCATCATTATAAAGTTCACGCCAGAATTCCCTTTCTTCTTGTTCTTTGCTGCTGCTGTTGTTGTTGCGCCTACGGGTGCTAAGGTCGTCTTCCGCGTCATCTGTATATTTTTATAAGCTTTGCTTAATTTTCAAGCTGCACATCTGAAATTTTATGTAAAGACTGTGGCATCTAAGGCAGACGCATGCTTTGGCTCCTTTGAAAGTAAAATACATTTTTCTTTTTTTAGCAGCTTTATTTTGTTTGCAATTACCATTTGTTCATATTATTATGCCATTTAGTGAGTTGAAATGCAAATGAACTACGATTGACTGCCATAATTCCCCTCAGGGGCCAAGTTGACAGCTGACAAACTGTTGACAAATCTCTTAAAATTGTCGAAGGTGCGCGCGTTTCAAAGTGGCTACACTTACACGCACTTTTAGCTTGCACTTTATGCGTTATACGATTCAGTTGGCCACTATTTCTATAGCTTGGCCAAGACCACGATCCACAGACACAACTCTCCAGGTTGTTGCCAACAGGTTACGAGCCAACAAAACACAATGCGATGATTCGCTGCGCGCAGTCGCAGTCGCAGTTGCCGTCGCCATTGCCGTCAACTGTCTTTGTCGTCCATCGACCAAGTGCTTAAGGTATGGTAAACGTTAACTGGCGCGTCAGTTCAAGTTGAGCGTTCGAGCTGTACGGTTTGGTCTTTTTGCTCATTGTTGCCAGTCATTTTTTGGCCGCGTTAATAGCCCCCACTGCACATCAAAAAACTAAAAGAGATAAAAAGAAGAAACGAAGAAGACCAAGAGCCAGAGTTCTGCCTTTTGTACGGGTCCCTTGTGTCGTTACGTGTTTTTCCAAATCCAATGTGTTGTGAAGAAAGCAAATAAAATTGAAACAAAATATCGTTAACAACTGCAGCTACCACAAGTACAGCAAAGCCAATAAACAAACCCAACCATCATCGACCGATCAGGCCCAGCAACAGACACAAACACACAAACAGTTTAAAAATGGAATACCGGTGCTTAAGTAGAAGTTCTGTCAAAGTAAGTGACCTCAATAAGCACAAGCACACAAAATAAAAGACAAGTAAGAGTGCTCTAGGCGCTGGGAACTTAGCCAAAGAAAGATCTGCAATATAAAATTAAGAAAATATAAATAAGCAGCTGAAAGCGAGTAGCTCAAAAGTTTTTGGCAACAAAAGTGCATTTTAAAGCGACAGTTAGCCAATAATGCGCCCACTAGTAAGCACTAAGCTCCACTCAAGTTAACAATTCTCACCTCAGCTCAAGCTTAAGTTAGCCTCTCTTTGCATTGAACTTGGCATTGTTCTCTTTTGTATTCCTTTTGGCGTTGCAAACCAGTATCGCTTGCTCACACACACACACACATACAGATACATGCACTTGCATGCCATTTGTATGCGTGTGTGTGTGCGTGCGTGTATTTGCCCAACCCAGCAGACTCTAAAAAAAAAAGCAGACACCTTGGTGGTCCATTGCAGATTAAACGATTTTGGGTTTGGCTGCTGTCTGCTCATTGCCGGATTCCTTAGGAATTTCATGCCTTGGCTAAAGAGCAACTAGCGACCCATTTTTGTGCAATCACTTGCTGAAAATTAGCACCTTTCTTGGACTTTCTTTTCTTCTCGCTGCACGGCACGCTATGTGTCTGACTAAAATCAGTCGGCGCAGCCTTAACGAATTTTTAATGAATTTGCTTTGGTCAAATAACTTTTACTACTCGCTTTATTGTTAATCGCGTCACGTTTTAAACTTGCGCTCATGCTTATTTTGCTTTTGGGCTGCCAAATTTGCACACGCTGAAATAGAAAACAAAATCAAAATTAAGGTTAACATGGCTGATTAGCTGAAAATGAAATGTTTTACTTACGGCTTTGTATTTTTCTAATTTGCAAAGCATTTTATTGAAATTAATTTGCATACATTTTACCGTTTTTATTTTCTACTGTCAATGGCTCACTAATTTAATAAACGCCTATAAGGCAGGCCAGCTGGCTAAGAAGCAGACGGAGATGATTTTAAATAAATTCCCAGACTGTTTCGAAGTTAGCCCGTGGGGCTATGTGTGCCCCGAGCTAAATACACAAAAATTGTTTATAAAAAGTAGGCTAAACATATTCATACTTTGATTTTTATGTTTGTCCCGTGATTGTTGTTGTTGTTTAAAGCCGGTTACACACACACACACTCGCACACACGCACCTACACACATACTTGGGTATAAACAAACTGAGCGTGGTAATCGCATTCATGCGTGCCCAACTTCATGCCTTGACTGCTGTGACGAAGAAGAACCCAACCTTAAGAAAACAATTTGAATTTTGCAAAAGAGCGGATCTTGAAACTGTAAAACAAAAGAACTGTGCACATTTCTAGGTCAAAAGGTTGCCACTGTGTGCGTGTGCGTGTGTGTATGCCGTTCAACAACAAAATGTTTATAACAATATTTACACACCAAATTTGTGTTAATTGTCATATTTAATGTAGCGCCAAGAGCTAACAGTAATTGATGAGAGGCACAATTTTGAGAAACTTCAATTTTTCTTCTAACTCTTCTTTTTTTTGTGTAATGAGTAAAAGTGTCAGGGTCTGTGGCTGATTATCATGATTATGGCTATGACGGTTCTACTTATTGTTGTTGCCGTTTTATTTGCTCTTAGCCTCGTTTCCACGCACGATCGCCAAACCCAAGCCGGACAATGGCCAAAAAAAAAAAAACGCGTACAGCATGCGAAGTGGCTGCGGCCCAAAATGAAAGCTGCTGTCATTGTATAGCTGTGTGCGTGTGCCTATGTGTGTGTGTGTGTAAGAGTGTGGGAGGCCAACGACAGCGACGACAACCGCAGCCCATTGCACTTGTCTAAACCTGCGCGCGCGCTCTCTTTGTTTCTCTCTCTCGTTCGCTGCTTCTAAGCTGCGCTGCGCTGCGCTGCTCTGCTCTGACTTAAACGTGCTTTGCATGCCTGACGGAGAGAGCAGCGCATTGAAAGTTTTTGTCGCTTGGGGTTATCACGTCAGAGTGTGGAATGCAACGGTTTTAAAACAAATCATGGCTGAGAACTGTTTGTCAGCAGACGCTGCAGGCGTCGGCGCTGCTGATCCTGCTGCTGCAAAGAGGCCTTGAAAATGGCATAAGAGCTAAAGAAAATAAATAAACAAACGATTTATATCAATCAACAGAGATTATCACTGACATCCATTGGAGTTGTAGCGTATGTGGAGCTCTTGGCCAGCCGGCAGGTGTGTGTGTGTGTGTGTCTAATGCTTATCAATAAACCAGTTTGCAGCTGTATTGGCCATTTGTAAGACTGTCGCCCCATTCTTCCATGCCATTCGCTTTGTGTCATGGTTTGGTTTTGTTAAATCAATTTTCACTTGTGTGTGTAGTTGTTGAGAGCTCGCTGCTCCAATATTGTCTAATTTTTTGTTTGTTAAATATAGTTTATTAAATGTTTATGATTTTTCATAAGCTAGCTGAGGCGTGAGGCTTGAGGAGCGCGACAAAGTGTGTGCAAGCGAGAGGGCGACAGCAATGTGGGTCGTTAACCTCGTTATAACGGCACCTCATATGTGTGAATGTATGCATGTACCTATGTACATACATATGTATGTGTGCTCTTGACAGTTTTGCTGTTTCTTTTACCTTGCCGTTGATTCTTATTCTTTCTTTCTAAGCTCACTGCTGCTGTTACGACGACTAAGTCAACAACAACAACAATAGTGACAACAATAATAACAACAAATGGCATTTAGTGCGTTTTATGTTTTAGCTGTTATGTAAGCGCCTAATGACCATCACATTAGTCCGAAAAGTTTGAAGCTCCAATGGGCATTTGATTAATGCATGATTTGAACAATTTCTAAACCATTTTAAAATACATTATAATTATAGACATAATTATTTGCATGTGCAGTTTTTTAGCTGCGTCATTGGCGCGACAATTTCAATGAACCCAGAGCTACTTAAGAAAGTTGCCCATTCATTAGTCTACCCCAAGGCGATTGAAATGACTGCGGGCAACTTATCGAAAGCTAACTAAGGCTTTGCTTTGGTTTTCGAAATTCGGTTCAAGTGCAATAAAATTTTGAACTTTTGCAGTTTTGCTTTGATTTATTTATTAAAGGTTCAAATGGCAATGGCTTTAGTGTTTTAGTTGGCAGCTACTGCTTATTAAAGTCTAAAAAAACAGAAAGTTTTAAAACTGGAATTGACAATGGCGCGTTTTTAATGACAAGTACGGCAGAATTTGACAAAAGACCCTCTGCCCAGAGTTCAGGTGAGAGTGTCGCACCTGGTCTGCGGTCTGTCAGCCGCAGAGTGTGAGACTTTTAACAACAACAACAACATAAAAAAAATAGCGTCGTCGTCTTCTGCTTCTTCAACAACAAGTTCATTAATTTTCTTGTAATGAATGTAAAAAGAATTAAATAATAGAATTTCGCTTTCATTTTGTTTCCCACACGCAATGGCAATGGCAATGGATGGGCCCGTCGTAATGAGTCCGGTTTGGCACTCGAGGCATTCCGTCAAAGCTGCAATTGAATAGAAAGTTTTGTCATTGCCTGCCACGAAATGTGTGAACAGTGAATTCAAAAGCATACCGAAAATAACAAGCATGCAATTATTTTTTTTTTTTATCGATAAATAACAAATGCCAGGAGTACAATGCACGTTACGACTGTCATGCTAACGGTTATTTGTTTTTCATTTTGCGCGTGCATGACATACGTGACATGAGCGGGCATCTCTTTTATTTTTATAAATACATTTTCTTGCTCGTTTGAAAAGCGTATTATGTGCTATTGCAATTTGATTCAATTGGAACTGGTTTTTTTTGGCCAACACTTGATCAACCAAAATCTGCACAGAGAAAGTGAAAGAAAATACCAAAAAAAAAAAAACAAAAAGCAGAAATAAATAAAACTACAAGTGGCAATAAAAAGTTCAGAGCGTATTAGAAGCCAACTTTGCATGTGGTTGAAAAATGTATTTACATTTTGTTGTTGTTGGCTCTTGGCCTGTCTTATTTTGGCCATGGCCATTTGGAATTTCTTCTTTTGTTTTTACTTTCACGTGCGGTTATGGGGGCGAGTTGCTGTTGTTGTTGTTGCTGCTGCTGCGGTTATTTATGAGCACTACTAATTTGCTTAGCATCTACAAAAGTTGAACCGTGTCAAAAGCTGACGCTGTCCGTCTGCTTTTCAAAGAGAGAAAATGGAAATTTATATTGAGCTTGAGGAATTTTAATGCGAGCACTATAATTTTAACTAGCTGTGTACTTAATAGCGGCGCGGTCTGTGCTTTAAATTGTAATTTCTAGGAACCACGAAAAAAGTACACAAGATTTATATACAAGTTAGACTTAAGAGCTTAACTTTAACCTGTAAAGTGTATTACAACATGCAGACAAAGTCATTTGGGCTTCAAACGTGCTTGGTATATGTTATTACTTTATACCCTGTAAGCTGCATAACTGACTTTGTCTTTAACGATTTTCAATGCAATTTGTTATTTATAAAAACATTTGTGTACAGGGTATAAATGTATTGACTGACTCAAAAGTTTTATCAACCTGTTAGCCGTTATGCATATAGACTCGGCATTTAATTGTAACGTCTGCTAATTTTTATTTGTTCTCTGCCAGCAGCTAACGGCACTCTGCGTCATCAGCATTGCACTCACCTGCGCCAATGCAGCACTCTGGCCCAGTTATAGCAGCAGCAGCAGCAGCGCGGATGATGCGCCCAGCAAATGTAGCGGTGCACGTGGACTGAAATATTTATCGGGAGATGCGTTGACAGACTCACTTGATTGCCTGGGTCCAAATAATGCGCCATATCCAAGGTGAGTCTAACTGTTTGTCTGTGTGTGTGTGTGTGTGTCTAATTGCTGACAATGCAAACTTTCTTTTCTAACGCCTTGGTTTGATTCTGTTTTGCCATTGGCATTGCAGTGCCGCCGTTGCGCGCACATTCTCCAATTGGAACGGAAATTCGCGACGTGGACGTCAAAGCAAATTGCCCAGCACATTGGATCCCGCAATAACCACAAGTGCGCTACTGCGTGCCTATGATGAAGTGAACAATGAGGCTATCGGAAGCAATCGTTATGGTAAGTTCAAATTTTAATTTACAAGTGTGTACCTATATTTATTATTGTTAACGCACAGTGGTAGGTGTGTCTGTCAGCTAATTTGCATATGAATTTTATTAGTCATTCACTTTCTCTTTGTATCTCTGGCTAGGTCGCTCGCTTAAGAACGCTTCGCCGGCACAACAATGCAAAAGCGATACACCAGCGAGATTATGTAAAACACGCTACAATACTACGGCGCCCATGTACGGCGTAAGCTTGACATCCGGTCAACCCGTGACCATAGTGCAAAAATTTCCCGATTTACTGCAACAGGTGGTCTTCGAGGTGTGCGAGTAAGTAGCTGCAAATTTAGCCTACAACTTCAAATATTTATTGATTCCTATTACTTTATAGATCATCGGAGTGCGATGTTGTGCGAGGTGAGTGCACGCAAACGTATGTGCCTTACTTGTTCCTTGTAATTCCCTTGGGTCCAGTAACGCTTACTGGCCAGGATTATGTGCTTGTGGAAAGCGGTTGTGTCTGCAAGCCCAAGTATTCTACGGGCGCTGCTCAGGAGCCCAATATGATACCCTAGATCAGTTTGATATAAAAAAAACACACACAATTATTTATAAAAAACAAGCAAAAAAAACAACAACAGCAACCAAAAGAACTGAGCGAGCTTGCGTAGTAGATGTGGCTAAATTTACTTAATTGAGAAATAATTATTTTTTGTAGCGAAATCAATTTTGCAATGTTATTTACTGTTTCTATATTTGTCTCTATTATTGTAACTTTTACTATTGCTGTAAACAAAAGATATTGAAATGGTATTTTGCACAAAAGATAATGCTTAAATTAAGTCTACGATTAAAACTAATGCATTTTAAATTAATTAAAATTAAATACACAATTTTAGTTTTTAATGAGCAACGAATTGAATGGAAA
The DNA here is from genome assembly GCF_011750605.1 of Drosophila busckii. Taxonomy (NCBI): domain Eukaryota; kingdom Metazoa; phylum Arthropoda; class Insecta; order Diptera; family Drosophilidae; genus Drosophila; species Drosophila busckii. The sequence continues at coordinate 11,633,677 of NC_046606.1, forward strand.
GCAATTGACGCAGTTCACAATGGCAAATTATTAGTTTAATTAACTATTGCAAAGCGTTTTTAACGTTTTGTAATAAATACAAAATAATTTACTTATATGTATGTACTAATGTTTAATGAAATTAAATTATTTTAAATAAACAAAATTTTAAAACAATTAAAGTTCCCGCAAGTTGGCATGCTTAAGCATATGCGATAGTTATCGATACTTTTTAGCGGCTTAGCCCCTGCCGCCATCGCCAATTGCCGCTTATCGTTTTGTTTTGTGCCAGCGCTAGTAACACGCATAAATTTTTAGCGAAAACTGTGAAAAACGTTTATAAAACTTGCCAAAAAACACACACTGTGTGCTTTTGCGTTTAGCTTAACGCATAATTAAAGCATCTGCACTTGCTGCGCAGCCAAAATCAAGTTAATTGAATATTACATCGCATACACGGCTTCGCAAAATCAAGCACACTAATACAGACATAGAGTAGCGTGTGCGTACGTACGTGTGTGTGTGTGCTGGCCGACTGTGTGTGTGTATAGAAGTAGTTTTTGTTGCGGGTGCCGGGTTACAAGCAAATATTGTATTTTGAGTTTGATTTGATTTACAAGAGAGCGCGCGTATCAATTGTGTGTGGCATGAAATAAAAATAAAAAACAGAAACCGAGTTGTGCGGTGTAAATAAAACTACGTAACGCTAGCGAGAGTGCAAGTGTATTTCGTACCAAGATGATGTTCACGGTACGTTGTTGTTGTTTAAACACTAGGGTTGTGGTTGTTGGATTTGGGCAAGTGTGGGGTGTCTTTGCTTATAATAAGGCCGAACAACAATCGATAAATGCGGTGGCAGCGCTTAAATGTTAAGGGGAAATGGAAATGAGCCATTAAATTGTTAATAACTTTTAATATGCTAAATAATGAGAGCAGTAGAGCTATCTCATGCTTAAAGGGTGTTTCAACTGTGCCTCAAGCCTTTACTCATGTTTGTTGTTGTCGTTCTGTTTGCTTTTGTAGGGCACCAACCAGCAGCAGGACACGCGCTTCAGCGACAAGGAGAAGAAGCTATTGAAGCAAATGAAGTTTGGCGATTGCCTTAATAAGCGCGTGGATATGACCAAAGTAAAATTGGATGTGCTACGTCCATGGATTAGCAAAAAGATTACCGAGCTGCTGCACATGGAAGATGATGTGGTTGTCGAGTTTGTCTACAATCAGCTAGAGGAAGAGAAATATCCCTGCCCCAAGAAAATGCAAATAAATATGACTGGCTTCCTCAATGGACGCAATGCGCGCCAATTCATGGGCGATCTCTGGGCGCTGCTACTCTCTGCCCAAGACAGTGAAAGCGGCATACCAGCCGAGTTCATACAGCAGAAAAAGGACGAGATACTCAAGCGTGAGGAGGAACTGGCGCAACAGCAGAAGCAGCGTCATGTCTCGCGCTCTCGCTCACGCTCACGCTTTCGCCATTCTGGCTCGCGAGATCGGCAACGCAGATCCAAGTCACGTTCACACAGCCGCTCTGCCTCCAAAATGGCAGCACCAACTAACAATGGCAGTGTGGCAGCTCCCATAAACGCAGCAGCACGCGAAGCTGCCGCCAATGCAGCAGCACGTCTACGCAAGCGTGGACGTGAGGCTTCACCCAGTGCCAGTACTGGAAGCGGCGGTACAGCAGCTGCGGCAGCAGCAACAGCAGCGCCTGTAAATGGACGCCACTCGACGCAGGGTTCACCTAAGCCCGAGACAGCAAATAAATCCAAGGCCAAATCTCGTTCGCGCTCACGGTCCGCACGCAGTCACAGCAGGTAAGCGGCCATTCCATTGACCGCATATATGGCCTTTAAACCTTTAATTTATTTGCTTTGTAGATCTCGCAGTGGCCGCAAAAACTCGAAGGCAAAAGCGCCGGCAGCAGGAGCACGTTCACGCTCACGCAGCTCCTCCCGTCGCAGTAATCGCCGTCGACGCAGCGCTAGCAGCATTTCGCTGTCGCCCGAACGTCCGAACGATCAGCAGCACTTTGAGCATCGTCGCAACAAGAACAGCGTCCAGAATAAACGTCACTATCGCAGTAATCGCGGCGACTCTGCCAGTTCCATAGAGCGCGGCGGCGATGGACGTGGCCGACAGTTTAGCGGCAATCGACGTACGCAGCCACAGCGGCGCTACTCTCCACGTCAACGCAGTCCCATGCGGCAGGATAATGGACGTTTTCAGCGTTCCAATTCGCGTCGACGCTCGCGCTCTCGCATGCTCTCCAGATCGCCCATGCGCTACTCCAGATCACCCCGTCGGTAGGCAAAATATAAAAATAATATTTTTCTTCTTCTAAATTTGCAAATGTCAAGAATAGAGCAGAGTTGCCATTACTCGTTTTTCTTTTTGACAACTGTCATTTATATTTTTCGCACTTCTTAAGCTCATTCTATCTCCTTGTGCTCCGACATGTATTACAGAAACTTTAACAACCGTCGCCGCTCACCAGCTATGAATTATCGTGGCGGCCAGCGTGGTGGTCGCGGCGGTGGTGGCCACCAACGTAATATGTGGAATCAGCAGCAGAACCAGTATCGCGGAAATAGTCCTCAGCGTGTCGGCCGCATTAACTGGCAGGCCAGGAATAACAGCCCTCAAGGCGGACGACGCTTTGACCGTTTCTCACGAGATCGTCGCAGCTCTCCTCCAGCTAATCAGGGACAGGGTCAGCAGTTCCGCAAGCAGTTTTCGCCAGCGCGTCGTTTTGATCGCCGCAATTCGCCACAGGGCAACTTTAATCGTTGGGATCAGCATCAGCAAATGCCGCAACGCAACCAACAGCTGCAGCATCCGCGCCAGGCGCGCTCCAGTTCAGACAGCGCTAGTCCGCCGCCTGCAGCAGCTCGTCGCCCAGCACAGCGCAGCGTTAGCATCAGTCCAGTGCCGCGTCGACGCACTCGCAGTCGCTCTGACAAGCGCAGCGTCAGTCGCAGCCGACGCAGTCAAAGTCGACGCAGCCGCAGTCGCAGCCAACCACGCAAACGTAGTCGCAGTCGCAGCCCACGCAAGCGTAGCTCAAGCCGCAGTCGTTCCAATTCCCGGCCGCAGCAACGCAACCGACGTCGTTCCGTAGAGTTTGCTGGTCCCGCTGTCAGCACCATTGATCTCTGTCGCGAGGATCCCAAACCGCAGCAGCTGGAGAAACCACAAACGCTGCCGCAGTCTCAGCCAACACTTGCGCAGCCTGAGCATCGCAGCCTGTCCAGTCTGTCGCGCACGCCATCTCCTTTCCTTAAGCCACACGAGCGCAGCCTGGTAGCGGCAGGGACAAGGAAGTCTCGCGCGCATAGCCAAAGCAGCAGCTCGGACAGCAGCGATGACGACAGCGCAGACAGCGACGATGAGCAGCAGCAGAAGAGACGTCGTGCCGCAGCGGCTGCGCAGAAAAACTCCAAGTTAAAGGTGGCAGCCAAGACAAAAGCGTCCCGCAGCTCGGGCAGCAGCAGCAGCAGTGAGGATGAGAGCAGCGATGAGCGTCAGAAACAGCGCAAAAAGCAGGCGATGCTGCTTAAGCGTAAGGAGGATGCCAGTGTCAGCAGAAGCGAAAGGGACAAGCGGCGCAGTGGCGGTGGCGACAAGAAGTTGCAACGTAGGAATTCTATCGTTGCGGATTCGGCAGCAACAGAGAAGCTCAAGCGCAGTCACAAAAAGTTACGCAAAGATGATAGTGCAGGCGATGCCAGTGATTCGGACGATGAACGTGTGCCTAAGAAGAAGCGCAAGAAGTCCAAAAAATCAACGGACAGCGATTCGGCTTCGGAGGAAGAGTCTTCGTCGAAGAAGAAGAAGCACAAGAAACACAAGAAGCATAGCAAGAAGAGTAAGAAGCATAAGAAGCATAAGCGAAAGAGCAGCAAGCATAGACAGGACAGCAGCTCACAGGGCAGCAGTGACGAGGATGAGGAGGAGCATACCACAAGCGGTGGTAAGCGAAATGGCAAGTTGCCACTGCTGCTAGCTGGTGGACCCGGCATTAATGAGGATTTGGAGAAGCAGCTGCGCGAGCGTGCGCTCAAATCTATGAAGAAGTTGGACTGAAGAACAACAATAACAGACTAATTCTAAAACAACACACACACACACACACACTCACTCACTCATACACATACAAAATGCCCTCATATATGTTAAATACATACCCTATGCATTATGTTAAAATTAAACGGCACCTTATCATAAAGAACGTACGAATGGACAGAAGTAAAGTCGTACATGCGTAGCCATTTAAACATCCACGTAACATTCATTATTACAAACATATTTACAATATATTAAACAAAACCAATTTCTAAAAATTTATTTCATATATTTAAGTTTCACACTTTAACAAATGCTACTGAAAAAAGAATGCGCATGTTAAATGCAGTTTGTATTATGTACAAAAACTTAAGAAATCAAGAAATTATCCATAAAGAAACACACATAACAATTTAAAATAATAATAAATAATAATAGAGAAAAGCAATTGTGCTTTTATGACGAAAAAAATTAATAAAAACCAAATGATTGGTAATTTACAGTTACAATATTTGGCAAATAGTGTTTGCTTAGAAAAAACTACCCTTTAACGTCTAAGTAGGTTTTACAGTTTGTAATTGCGATTATACCTAATGCGTACCATTGTGTTTCGTGGATGCATTACCTATATAATTACATAAAAAATAAACAATTATTATAAATTGAAAACACTTTTTAATTCTGACGCGCCTTGAAATTTAGCGTAACAGCAAATGCTTTACAGCACTGTTTTCTACAGAGCTGGTCACATCATTTGCAGCGAGATGGCAACGCCGTGCGCAGCTGTCATCTGCTTTGACAGCTCACCAACTTCCTTTCCTTTTTTACGTATCGTACGAGATGGTAAGGCTAAAAACATAAACGAGAATTAAATACATAGCCATCAACGCGAATAGCTAACAAAAACCTAGTGAGATGTATAATAAACAATGCCGCAAATTGTGCTTAAGTTGAATATGTGCGTATTTAGGCAAAAGTGTTTTTGATTGGGCAATGCAAATCGGGTTTATTGTTTGTTGTTTCGCAGTTGGCTAAAAGTATAAAGTGAAAAATGTCTAATGTGTAACTGTTATTGTGCAGGCTCGTGGACCTAAGAAGCATTTGAAGCGTTTAGCCGCCCCCAAGGCATGGATGTTGGACAAATTGGGAGGTGTGTTCGCCCCCCGTCCCTCAACCGGTCCACACAAGCTGCGTGAGTCGCTGCCACTGTTGATCTTCCTGAGAAATCGTCTCAAGTACGCTCTCAATGGCGCTGAAGTGACCAAGATTCTCATGCAGCGTCTCATCAAGGTTGACGGCAAGGTCCGCACCGACCCTACCTACCCATCTGGCTTCATGGGTAAGTAAATTACTGGAAAAAAATATGAGAATCTATGCTGATGTTTAATTTTCCATTAGATGTCATCACCATTGAGAAGACCGGTGAGTTCTTCCGTCTGATCTATGATGTTAAGGGACGTTTCACCATCCATCGTATTTCCGCCGAGGAGGCCAAGGTGAGTTTATCTCCTCATTGTGATGGGCCTGAGTGGGTGGGGGCTTTGTCGAAGACCGCTTGACGTTTGATAGTGCGACAATTGTGGTTCAAAACGAAGCCCAAAGCAATTTTTGATACGACGGTCTCTGCTTTGTGATTTTTACACAATTCAGTAACTTTTACGTGCAATTACAATTAAAAAAAAAAACAAGTTTCAGTGATTTAATGGCTTTATAATGTAGATTTTCTTTGCTTTAAATGCTGAATACTAAAATCTCGTTCTTCCTTTCTATTTGCAGTACAAGCTGTGCAAGGTGAAGAAGAACCAGTTGGGCGCCAAGGGTGTTCCTTTCTTGGTTACACACGACGGCCGCACCATCCGTTACCCCGATCCCTTGATCCATGCTAACGATACCGTGCAGGTTGACATTGCCACCGGCAAGATCACCGACTACATCAAGTTCGATTCGGGTAAGCATCAGCATTCTCAGTACAGTCTCTTGGCTGGTTCGAAGACCGCAATGTGTTAATTCTCAAGCTGCGTGGTTCAAATACATAGCCAAAAGCAATTTTTGTCACGACGGTCTCTGCTTTGTGATTTTCACGCAATTCAGTAACTTTTACGTGCAATTACAGTTCCATTCTATAACACAAAATATTTTGGATTGTTGCTAACATATTATTTTCATATATCTATAGGCAACCTGTGCATGATCACTGGAGGTAGAAATTTGGGACGTGTCGGCACTGTTGTCAACCGTGAGCGTCATCCTGGTTCTTTCGATATTGTGCACATTAAGGACTCTCAGGGTCATGTGTTCGCCACCCGTCTGACCAACGTGTTCATCATTGGCAAGGGCAACAAGGCGTACGTCTCGCTGCCAAAGGGCAAGGGTGTTAAGCTGAGCATCTCGGAGGAGCGCGACAAGCGTTTGGCTGCCAAGACCCACTAAATATGCCACGGCCTAGGGGACAAGAGTAATGAGGATTTTTACTTTTTAGCATAACTCTGTACGTTAAAGCTACGGAATATACATTCAAGACCGTAAAGAAAAAGTACGCTTTGTGTTTTTATTAAATAACATGCTCATCATGGTTTAGTACATTAAACAAATCAAATAAGCAAACCCTATGCTTTGGCGCCCTTTAAGTTCATATGTATGTATGACTATCGATAATTTTTAACATTTAACATGAGCAATGTAATGTTAAGCTAAACATATGTTAGTACTGCTGTCCATGTTAAGTGGCAGTCACTGTTAAGGCGAATCAAGAGTGGAAGAAAGAAAAGGCTTGCGCAGTGACAAATTTTGTTAAAAAAGAAATTGGAAATCGAGCGTCACGTCCGCTGAAGCAAATCCTAGGTAATTAATACTAATAATTGGAGGCCATCTAACTGCTGGCACCCACAGGCATATGCAAAAACCACCATAAACACTCTCACAGACACACACATACAGACGCACGCACACATGCAATCGCAGCAGCAAAAACAAATGTACACACACATGCATTTGTCATATGTTCGCTCGGCTGATAAAACCTCCAAGTTGAAGTGAATCATTTTTGTTGTTGCTTTTTGAGTTCGAGTTGGATTTGTTTGTTTGTTTGTGTAACACGAAGCGCATTAGTTTGTAGATAGTTGCGGTATTTCCTGCTTACATACATGACTAAAGTTAAGCTCTTTGCATAGACAGACAGTCGCATCAGAGAACCCAGCGTGGAAACACAGAACACACATTGAACCACATACACATACATACGCAATCATAAACAGACCAAGATAGTGTGTGCCCTGTTGCGGACCCAGAACAAGCGTGACCAAATTAAAGATGTCGCAGGCCTTGAACAATCCAACAAGCTCCAGCACAGTGCATCGTGACTATGGCGCTACGTCGAGTACCACGCCCGATGTGAGCTTCGCTGGCGGCGCGACATCCTCATCCAGCGGCTCCGGCTTCAGCCCCACAGAGTTTGTGTCGCTCAGCGAGAACATTGGGCACAACATTACCTCCATTCTAAGCAGCAGCAAGCAGCTAGAGCGGCAGCTGAAGCTCATCGGCACCGCCAAGGATTTGTCAACGCTGCGTGAAAAGATTCACAGCATCAATACTAAGGCGAACGCACGTGTTCAGACCACCAGCGTTGAGCTTCAGCGCCTGCAGTCCGTTGTGCGTTATGGGGATCGTCAACAGAAGCTGCAGCTGGATAAGCTTATGCGGGAGTTTACGCAAGTTGTGCAGAAATACTCAGAGCTGCAGCACAGCATCTCGCAGGCAACCAGGCAAAGCTATATGCAGGCGGCTGCTGCTGATCGGGAGGCGGAGCTGGCGGCCAATACGGAGCTGCTGCAGCAGCAGCGTCAGGAGCAGGCGGGCCTGCAACAGGAGTACGACATGCTGGTCGAACGGCAACGTCAAGTGCAGCAAATTGAAACCGATATGATCGATGTAAATGCCATTATGGTGAAGCTCAGCGGCTTGGTCGCCGAGCAGGCACCAATGTTGGGTTAGTAACAGCCACTCGCAGTTTCTAACTGTAAAACACTTTTGTTTACTCTTTTTTATCTTCTTTATAGATACCATAGAAACCCATGTTACTGGTACGGCCGTTGCTTTGGAAGAAGGTACCGAATATCTGCGTAAGGCTGCTGCCAGTAATAATAGCCATCGTCGTAAGATCCTGATACTTTTAGTGATTGCTGTGATAGTAGGTTTAGTTGTAACTGGCATTATAGTCAGTAAATTGAGTTAATTGTTTAAAATGTATAAACCCACACACCCACATATACACATTGAAGTTGCAAATTGTTCATTCAGTTTTGAATCATTGAATTTAATTTTACTTTTCTATTTGAACTTTTAAAATGTTCTTTCTAATGCATACAAGTGTAATCTTTTTTATATCTTATCTTTTTTATGATTCATAACTTTACTTAATTTATGCTTTTAAAATTTGGGTTCAAAGCTGACTGTTGCGTTTGCAGCTTTAATACACATACATAATTAATTATTAAAATTTTGTAAAACTATTTTTATAAAAGATAATGCATTAATCACAAAGTGAGTTAAAAAAGCGTGCGCTAAGCGAACAAAGACAACAAAACAAAAAAAAAGGGAGTTTAATCCGCAGCGCGTTTTAGTTTTTAGTTATGTGTATGAACAAAGTAATTACATATTATATATTTAAACATTAATACATAGATACCATACTTTATATATACAATACATATGTGAACGAAGATACCGAAATCATTTCAAACAGCATATAAACAAAAGAAAAGAAACAACATATATTCAACGCTTTTAAATGTTAAATTATTTCCTGTTAACTTCATTTTGTTTTCTAGTTAAGCAAGCTATTAATATACGTTGAATAATTGCCCTGTTCTTGGTTGATTGCTTATCGGTCTGTCTGCTTAAGAAATAAACACAATAACTTTATATAATCTTAAATCTGATTTCTTTGTTTTCAAAAGTTAAGAAACAGATGCAACATTTTGAATTTCGCGCAATTTGAACAGAAGAGCGATAACTTGTGAGCTGTTAACAGCGATAAATTGTAAGCTGTTAACAGCGATATATTGTCAGCTGTTTCAACAGCTGTGTTTCGCAGTTTCTCAACACTGCAGAGTAAAAAACGTGCGTTTTGCGTGGTAAATTATTATTGTTGTGAAAATTAACAAATAAACCAAATAAAAGATGCCACAGGGTAAATTTAAGAAGGCAAAGATGCCGGCGTCCATTCAAAACAAAAAGAAGCAGCAGAAACAAGCGGCGTTTACTCGGAGATCAAGTAAGTGTGTGAGATTGCGCCACCAGTTGCTCATTGCTTACATTTGTTTTGTTTTTACAACTTACAGATGCGCCCATACAAGCCAAGAAAGGCAAATTCAATGAAACACAAAAGATAAAGGCGGTTATATCGAAATCTGTAAACAAAAGCGTTGAAACTGAGTTGCGCTCCCGCGCCCATGAGGGCTACATACAGCTAAGCAAAGCCCAGGAGGCTGTGGCAAAGCATCATGCAACGAAAGCAGCGGCAGCGGCTGCAGCCAGCACTAGCAATGCTGCAGAATAGTCTTGTTAGATATGTACGTACATTTTAATTAACTGCGTAGTTTAGTAGCTTAAGAAATTGGCCTGCAATGGGCCTACATTAAATGAATACGTTTGTATGTGTGGCAATTCAACATGTAAAGCTGTTGCCAGGCAAAGCAAAGTACTGTTAATATACATATATACACTGAATTTAATCTCAAGAGTTTTAAATGACAGCAAATGCCATTAACTTTTACATAATTTATAGCTGCTGGCTACTTATTGCAATCAGTTTGTATTTGTTTAATTATAAAAATAGTTTGCAAACTAAGTTTGCTGTACTTGACACTTATTGGATGTTTTTGTTGCCTTTGGGGCATGTCGACTGCGCTCCCTCACTGATATTGAAACTAAAAAGTTGCTGCTGCAAATGAAAAGTAAAAGCACAAAAAAAAAATTGAAATGGAAAAATATGTAACTAACAATTTTTATTTAAGTTTCGCAACGTTTCGTTTGCTATTCAAATTTGCTTGCATTTGATGTGCTTTTAATTAGCCGCCAATAGCCAAGTGTAAACCACCCCACACACACCCGCATGCGAAAAATGCGCTGTCAATTGTTTGTTGTCTTTGTTTTTCTATGCTGATTCGTATTGCACTTTGATTCCGTTTCGCGTGCGCGCTCTCCCTTTTTTCTTTTACGCTTGTCAATCGCATGCAAATGAGCGCACGGTGACACTCACACCCACACAGACACACACATAGAGAAATGAAGGTGTGACTGGCGCTGGGTGCGGCGTGTTTTGAACGTTTTTAGTTTTATGCTGCGAAATTTAAGTGTCCTTTGCATATTCAGCAGCATGCAAATGCATTGCACTCAGCCTGCAATTACAACGCCACTCAAACAAAGAGCAAAGGGGCAGAGCGGAGCGGCAATAGCAGCAGAACATAATGCTCTTGTATAAACTAAATAGTGCATAGAGTATAAAATTTATAAAGTTGAAACAAATGAATTTAATTGAGAGAGCATTGCAGTCTCGGCTAGCGACTGCTGCTAAAAGTTAGCAATAAATAGCTGAATATATTTGTGCATGCCAAAAGGATTTCATTGGCGAGAACTGTCATTCAAAATATGCACCAAAAATTGATGTGCGCATTGTTTGGTATGCTGATTGATTTGCCTGTAGTTTTGGTGTGTCTCTCTCACAAGGCTTAAAATCTGGCACTTTAATTATAAAAGTCGCACACAGCTGTGCCACACACACACACACAAAGGATAATGCACATTACAAAAGCGGAAATCACACGACCAAATATCCTTTACATGCTGCTTTTCATTTAAAACATATTTGCACACTGTGGCACACTGAATGTCGAAATGTGTGCCTTGAGCAGCGGCAGCTTAAAAATAAATATTAAAAAAGAAAAAAAAAAACAATGCAAAGAACTATTTGAATATCGACGTGTGTTCATTGTCCACTGTGTCCAGTCGGTCTCTACCTGCTGCTGCTGCTGCTGCTGTTGTTGTTGTTGTCTCATTGTGTGCGAGGCGCGCATGTAAATTTGTCCAACTGGCTGCAAAGACAAACACTTGAAACGCTCAACGGTCGCCGCCGCCGGTTTGTGAGCACCTGCAGCACATTTTTCTCGTTTTTCAATTTTCCCCCATATAGCAATTTTGCATACAATCGCGTATTTTGATTTATTCCACAATGACATTTACATACTTTTGTCTGCACAAGTGTGTGTGTGTGTGTTTGAGTGTGTGCTTAATTTTTTGATTTGGGCGCACATTAAGTTTTTCCAACAGCTGGCATTGGTCAATTGTTAACTGTCAAAAGCACTTTATGGCCAAAAGTAAAAAAACAACTTAATTGTTAAGGAATTTTAAAAGTGCCACATACCATACACATAGCTAAGTTCACACAATTAAATTAAATGTAGCGTGCTTATCTTTTTAATTAAACTTTTCTCAAAATACATTTCAGCACTTGCATTAGCATTTCAATAGCTGCTTAGTATGCGTTTGTTACAGTTTAAATTGCGGCTTATGCACAATTTTTTAAACTCGGCTCTGTTTTATGTAGCGCAACGAACTTGACTTTGATATCAAATTGTATCTACAACTTCAATTTAATTATAAGCCAAGCAAACGCAACACGCTCATCAAAATTTCTGCTCGCAGGTGCAAATGCAGCACACATAAGAAAAAAGACTACAAAGTCGACAGTCCTGAGCGGCGACGATCCCTGCGCTCATTTTCGGTTCCACATTATTATTATCCACGGCTACCGCGGCGCCCGCCCCTGGCTGCGTTACCTGTTCGCTCTGCTCTGCTCTGCTCCGGTCTGGTCAGTTTTGGGGTTTGGCTTATTGAATGGCTGGGCTACAATTCATTTGCAAAGCGTATCCAAAAATGTTGATGGGATTATTATATGTTGGCTGGGACTGCAGGTGGAATCTCTCGCATGTGAAGTGTAGCAGGTCTTTATCTTTTTAATATGCTGCATTGCATTGTGTTTTGCTTAAGGCATTAATTTATGTATTAAGTAAAAAGTTAGAAATCCGTGTGGACAGGTGAATTTCCCAGCGTCAGCAATATAAGCTATAATTTTTATATAGCTATAGTTTTTTTTTTGCTTACTATTTGTTAACGCATATAATAAATATTAATGTTGCTTGCAGTTGCAGTTTAACTTCCGGCGGCTGCTAAAAACGGAAGAAAACAAAATCTGTTGCGATTGCAAAAAAGCCTGCAGCGGATGTTGTCAGTGGTGCGCGCAGCTGCCTGCCAAACTGCAATTGTCATCAATACGCAGCAACAACAATAAAAGGAGCAACAACAAATAACAGGCTAAGGACTACAAAGCCAATTCATAAAAACAAAAGCAAAGCGCGTTTTTCCATAACGGATGTAAATAAACCACAAGAGATCGATTACTATACGCAGGACTCTCGCTATCTCGCCTGCCTGCTGCCAGGACAACAACAGATGCGCAAACAGGTAAGCACCTACCATCATATGCAAAAATATCAGTTAACTGCAGTCAAGCCAAAGCAAAACAAATAACCACAAAAAAATCAAAAAAAAGTAGTAGCCAAAAATATGATGAACTGTTGGGTTATAGCGCAGACTTTATAACTAAAAAAAGGCAAGTTTATATATAAGTATAAATTTTATTTTGGTTTATGCATTTTAGTTGCATGTGTTAAGCTTGAAGTTAACACTAAAGATTTGACTAACTAACAATTAGTTGCAGCTATGAATGACTTGACTTCAATTTTATTGAGTTTGTCTTAATGCAAAGCTTTAATTTCAAATGAAAGCAAGAGTAAGTTAGACCTCTAGCAATTTGCGAAAGCATCTTTGCTATTTATTTTAGCCATATTCGAAACATTCTTTGAACTCTTTCGCTTCAGTTTGTTGCATTTACTTATGAAAGATTCGAAAGATTCTTTGAGTTCGCTCGCTTCAGCTTGTTGCATTTATTTATGCAGCAAATTATAATGACTGCAAGCCTGTCATACGCATATCCTGCATATCCTTTAGCACTTCAACAAGCAGCTGTTGCTTTTACTCTTTGACAAGTGCTAAAAAATGTTTAAGCTTAAAAAACAAAGCAAAGCAGCAGCCACAGCCGCCGCAGGCTCAGTTAACAAAAAAGCAACAACAACAAGCTTAAGTCGAGCTCAAAGCTCATTAAAGTATTGCACCTGGTGCTTGGTTGCTTGGCCACTGATATCTTTTGGTCTTCTTGGCCACAATCGAGCGCAACTCGTTGCGTTTGCGTCTGCGCAAATCGAGCGACTAAACGCTTGAGGGTGCGCATATTGTGTTTTTTTTTTATATATATGAGATATAAAGTATGCTCAGCATAAATGTGTTGATATTATTACGGTAAACAGAGCTGATGCATTTTAAATTGATTTTAAGCTGCCAGCCAGCTACTCTCTAATTGAGCCTGTAAATTGTTCATCGGTTTTCGATTTTGATGAGCAGGCGATTTAGTTGAATGGCTTATTGAAATTTAAACTGAACTTAAATGGGTAAAAGTTACACACGCATTATTATTATTATGGCTTGACCCAATTTTTCAGCTGTTCGTTTCTTGAGAAAATGCAAAAGTCAAAACTCAAACTCAAACTCAAACTCAAGGTGTAAAGAACAAAGCCAGAACGCCCTACACGAGCACAAAGGCGGCAATAGCAACAGCAACAGACAGAGAGTAAACGCATTGCTCGGGCTATTGTTAAGACGTTATTAATCATGGCCAACACTATGGCCAAGGTCGGTAAATGTGTCTTTTAATAAAGTAAGCAGCTGCCTGCCGAAGTGCGCAAAAGTCATTTGAGATTCGTTAAAGCGAAATTACACAACGTTTTGTGGAGCAATTACCAGGTGTAAAAATGCTCAAGGGCGTATACTAATTGTTCGACTAGGTCCTGGCTCCTGGCTGTGTAACTTTTGCGAATTGCCAGACTGACTGCATGACAAATGCATTGGGCAGTTTCTACTCACTCCACTTTTCTCTCTCTTGTGCGCCGCTGCTTTGTCTGAGGTTTGATTTTCAATTGTTTGGCGACCTTTGTCGGCGCGCTCTGGGAACTTTTATTGAAAAGCATTGTATAGTCTTCGCTCTGGTTTGCTGCTATAGAGAGCGGCGCCTACTGAAGCGTTATTAATGTTGCTCGAGTGCAGCTCTAAGTGCCTCATATATGCGCCATGATTTGACAGCTGAAAATACGCGGAAAACTTTTGTTGTGCAATGAATTCTGCTCGGTAATCAAATCCAATAACAATTGAGAACATGCTGTGGCCAATTGCTTTGCCATTATTAGTAGAATAATGCGCTTGAAATTAATTAAATGCTGCTCAGTTGCAGTTGATAGTTGCAAGCTTGAGCTAGATTGCAGTTCAAAGGCTTTGATTGCGCAATAAGTTGAGCATAGGCAGCAATTAAACAATTTTTGATATATAATTCAGCTGAGTAAAAACAATTTTGAGCGAATTCGCAACCAACTTTAATTGCATATAAAATGCTCAAACGCAAGTTCAAACTAAATGCATAAAATCAAATTCATTTTTTAATAAGTCGTTCAATTAGATACTGCAGTATCTTCAGTTAATCAGCCTTTAAATCTATTAAATCTCTATTTATATTGCATATATGCTGCTAAATCAATTTTACTCAAACTCGATTTAACAAAACAAATTTTAATAATGAATTGTAAAGACTCAGACGCGAGTAGAAACTAAATGCATAAAATTCATTAAATGGCATGAAGCTGCTTACTTTAAATAAACTTTTCTGTTCTTAACATTAGTTATATATATAATTCTTGCTAAATCCAAAGTCTTTAATTCTATGTTCAAAAAAATTCTTTGATATAACAATTCGTTTATAAAAGTTATAGCTCTGCTTACTGCTTACCTTTTTTTTATGAAATACTTCGATAAAACCTTTTCTGTTCTTGACAATAGTTATATAGCTAAAACCTTTAATTATTTTATTCTAAGATCGAACCTTCTTTTCATATATCAATTCGTTTATAAAAGGTAAAGCTCTGCTTACTTTATTTTATGCAATACTTTGAACAAACTTTTCTGTTCTTGACATTAGTTATATATATAATTCTTGTATAATAGCTAACTCCAAAGCTTTTAATTCTAAGATCGAACATCCTTTGAAGTTTATTTTAATTTGATATATCAATTTGCCTTCTTTATTTTATGAAATAATGCAAACAAAGTTTTCTGTTCTTGCTAATAGGCATAAATCTAATTTTATATTCATATATAATGTATAATAGCTAAATTCAAAGTCTTTTGCTAATATCAAAAATACTTTGATATGCGCATTCTTTTATAAAAATTATAGCTCTACTGCTTACTTTATTTTATGAAATACTTTAAGCAAACTTTGCTGTTCTTCATAAAAGGCATAAATTTAATTTTATATTAATATAGCTAATAATAGCTAAGTCCAAATCTTTGGTATAACTCTTATGCTAATCTCAAAAATACTTTGATGTACTATCTTTGATATACTATGCTATTATAAAAGTTATAGCTCTTATCTAATAACAAAGGTTCTTCTTCTAGTTTGCTATGCAGCTTGTCTCAACTTATCATTGCCAACAAATTTCACTTTAATTTAGTTCTTTGTCATTATCTTTATCTTGAGCTCTGCTGCATAATTTGCTGTTTTGGCTTTGACGAAAAATCGAATAATTTCTAATCGCTTAGCTGCTTTTGCATCTTGGCTGTTGCCTTTGGCTTTGGCTTTGGCCTTTGTGCATGGCAAATGCAAAACACTTATCGAGTGGCCCAGAGCGGCGCACTATGGTTTATGGTTCTGATGCTATCGCTATCGCTATCAGGCAGCCGCATTAGGCTATGAGGCATTTCCTAAACTAAGTGTTGGCTTGTTCCGTTGCTGCCACAACTTCCTGCGCATTGTGGCTTATTTTTTGGCAAGCGTCTCATGTTGTTGGGACATGGGCTAAGCTGAGTATACCCTATGCATATGGTAGACTGTGAGCAAAGGGAGGGAGGATGCTGCTGCTGTAAGTCGATACGTGTGTGTGTGTGTGTGTGTGCGATATTTGGCATTAGTCTAAAATGCGGCTTGGCATTTAATTTCTATGTGCATTGAAATTTGAGCGTTAGCCACAGGTGTGCCGAGAACTGGAGACCCCAATGCAAACTAAATACACTTTGGTGTATTTAACAGTCAGTCAGTCGTTTATATATTCATTTTGCCTTTGAGAGTTCGCTCTTCGTTCTTCACATCAAATTGTGCGTGCTGCATGGCTGTCAGCTAAACATGATGTCCTGCCCCTCCCCCCCCTGTCATTCTATGACTGCTCTATATATTTTTACCTTTGCCTGTGTGACGCTTGACGCTCCTTAAAATGTCACGTCACATGTGGCGCTTGGCGCTCAGGCACTAATGGAAATTGTGGCGCAACCAACGCCAACGACGACGACGACGACGACGACGACTTCCTGCCGTGTGTAACTCAAAAATTTATGCTAAAAAGCACGCCCAACCCCCCAACAGCCAAACAGTCAACTCAGCAGTCAAGCTTGTGCCTTTTTGTTTTTTTTTTTTGGTAGACATTTGTATTAAAAAAACACAAAATTTGTTGTCGTTGATTTGCTCGAGTTACATGCAATTTTGCGATTACAACTTTTGACAGCGAGGCCCAAGTTAGGGTATTAAACAGTTGCTGGGGCAACCCCAGTTACAATCACAGCTTAGAACTTGTGTGGCAGGCTTATGATAATTGCGACGGCTTAGGGATTCTTTTTTTTATGTATCAGCTGCAAATGTAATTAATATTTAATGCTTATTTATTGTAAAAATTATATAACTAACAATAAGACAAGCCTGAAAATAAAGACAGTCAACTAGGCAATGCAGTTAGCTTCAATTATAATTTTTATAACTTCAATTTCAATAGGTTAGTTAAGTTTTTTATGCATTAAAGCGAATCTTTAAGTTTGCTAAATAGTTAAAATTTAATATTGTTGTAATTTTATATTTAAAACTTATGCAGTTCAAAGTCTTATGCATTATTCTGTTCGAAAAGTTTATTCAGTTTTAACTGCAACTTTCACTCATTCAACTTCAACTTGTTGGTTGTGCACACCTTAAACCGCAGATTACATATAAACTAAATATTGAAGCGTAATACTTTGAATTCAAAAGTATTGTAATATTTAAAAATTTAAGCAGCTCAATGAATTTTTGAGTATTCGCTTCTTTTTCCAAAAGTTTATTTTCACTTTATTCAGCTGCAACTTTTACTCTTTCAACTACAATTTGTTTGTCAATGTTTTTATGCATTAAATTATAAATTAAACTCAATTTTTCAATACTTAGACTAAGCTTTAATCATTGTAATAATTGTAATTTTTAACATTATACAACTCAAAGCACTTTAAGCATTTTATACCAAAAGTTGCTGCTGCTTTTTGCATTTGATATTCAACTTTTGCTTATTTGCAGCGCATTAAAGCTTCGTTTATTATCTAATTTGAAAGTTAAGCTTTTTGCAGTGAGTCGTGCTTTTTGTTGTGTGTGTGTGTGTGTGGCACGTGGCATGTTGCTGCTGCAAATTCACACTTAACAAACAACTGAGCTGAGCTGAGCTGAGCTGAGGTCTGAGTTGAGCTGAATGCTTTGGCTGCCCTTTGGCCTATTTGTATTTTGTAGCGTTTGTTTGCCTCTTTCTTTTTGTGCTTTTTATCTGTTGTATGGTCTCTATTGCATAATTTTTCACTTGTATCCTTTTGTGTGTGTTAACAGTTAGACACACACACACACACACACACATGCATACATATGTTTTCTTTTATGCACACACCCACGCAGCTGAGCGCTTTCAATCTTTCAGTATGTTCGTGTGTGTGCGAGTGACTGTTGATAAATTTGCTTAGATTATTATCCTGGCATAGTTTAACTTGCTGTTGTTGTTGTTGTTGCTGTTGTTGTTGTTATCTTTTGCCGTAATTAGTCTCGAGCTTGTTTGCGCCGCATTTACACAGAAAAGAAAAAAATGCTTTTTACGTTCGCCACACGCACACGCACGCAGGACGCAGGATAAACTGCACACATACATTATGCTATGTCCTGCCAGGCAGCCATCCTGCGTTTGGATAAGTGTGTACCTAGGCTTGGCAAATTGGTTTGCATGTTAACAGTGCAAGTCTATTTCCAATTATGAAGTTTTGTTTGCTGTAATTTATGTGTGTTGTGAGTGTTGTGAGCTAGAGGGTTGTTTCAAAAGTTTAGCTGGGCGTAGCTTGATAATAAATTGCACTAAATAAATCAAAGTGTGAGTGCATTTTAGGTAAACATAAAAATGTTGCATACTTTGGCGCGCAGCTTAGCTGCAATTTTTTGTTGCTTGCTTTTCCTACTAAATTTCTAATCCTGTCTTAGATCATTTGAAAAAACCGCCTCTCA
Organism: Drosophila busckii; assembly: GCF_011750605.1. Classification (NCBI taxonomy): domain Eukaryota; kingdom Metazoa; phylum Arthropoda; class Insecta; order Diptera; family Drosophilidae; genus Drosophila; species Drosophila busckii. The sequence goes on from NC_046606.1 coordinate 11,652,212, forward strand.
AGCCTAAGCACATAAACTCTAAAATATTTGCAGTGTTAGCCCAACTGAATCTTTTGCTTTTGCTGCAGCTAAATATGTTGCAACATGCGTAAGGCGCTTAGCTGCGGCTTTGTTGCACCCTAAGCTGTGGGATTAAATTAGCAAGACTCTGCCGCAAAGGTAAAAGGTGCAGACATTGATCCTTCCATTCTTTGCTTTCTTCTTTGGGTGTGCACTGCATAAATTTGCACTCAATAGCAAATGAAAACCTCAAACCCGCCAAGTTTTGTTACACGCCTTTTACTCGGCTTCAGACCATCAATCATTTGTTAGCTTGGCCGTCAAGTCTGGCGCATTAGCATTTATGAAGTTGAAAAATTTTCTTTATTATTAGGTTTTGTTATTTTTTCCTGCTACGCTGTCTGTGCTGACTTTAATAAGATTTTCATAATTTCATGCGCTTGTGCATATTTGAAGTCAATTAATGTCAAAGTAGTTGGGCTAATCGATCAAAATTTAGGGTGAACTTAGACTTGCACTAGGCATATACATATATGAATGATGATGAGCCAGAATTATGCACAAGCAAATGATAGACTTTTGATTAAGCCCGAATAGGTGTTGATGTGAGCGATAAGCAGGAAGTTCTCTCATGTGTGTGTGTGTGGGAACTGCAGTGACAACAGCTAATGATTGTGGTCAATTTGATATGCAGTTCAGTCAGTTAAGATGTTTACGATAAGCTAGAAAGATGAAGAAAGCAGCGGCATGAAACTAATTTAAAGTTACATGGAGCTAAAGCAGATTATAATCAATTTTAATGTAATTTATAGAACTTTAAACAGAAATAAAAATAAAGTAACTAAAGCGCCAACTCAATAAAGAATTAAATATAAATTTGTATACAAAGAGCAGCAAATAACTAATAAAATAAAGTTTGTTGCTATAAAACAAAATTACTAATTGAAAAAATATGCTTATTATGTTCACTGCTATTTATTTATATTTTATGTGTTTTACATTTAGTCAAAGCAGCTATTTTAATGCGCCCATTACCGCAATCCTTGCCGATTTGCTAACTAATTGGAATTATTAATTTACGCTTTGGCATATCGAAGCTAAGCCCTATTTTCGGTTTGACACAAAAGCCGTTTAAAGCCGCAAATATACAAAAACAAGCGGCATTTAATTAACTTAATTAAAATATAAAACTGCAACAGTTATGCGTTGTCGCTGCCAATTTTTACAACAATAAAAACCAAGCTGGTAATTAGTTAATTTATAAATGTTTCATATAGTAAACTGCTCATTTGTGTATTCAATTAATGTTCAGATGCGCGTGTCAAACTGGATTAAGCTCTAATTTAATAACTGCAACAAAAGCCACAGCAGCGCGCATTTAATTTTAAGCTGTCAGCATGAAAACAATAAAATAATCTAATTGCATTTTAAAACAAAAAAACTGTCAGCCGCATGGCTATGGATATGTTATGGATATGGATTGTGGACATTTGTTAACACATGTGCAAACCACAGCGCAGTGACTCAAATATCAAGTTGAAGTACTTGCGGCTAAGCTGTCAATTGTCAGGATAATGCATGTTGCCTTGCATTTAATTTATGCGCTGAGTGCACCACTCAAGTGGCTGCTGTCACGCCTGCGCGCAGCTGTGCGGCGACTCCTGCGACTCCTGTGGCTGCAATCTTAGACTCAGTTGCAGGCGTTGCCGTTTGGGGGCCAAGTTAATCACATTGTTGACTGCAACTGCAGCTAATTACAAATCAATTTGTGCCAGCCCCACAAAAAAAAAAGAAAAACTAAAACCCCAACAGGAAGCCAAAGCCACCTGCCTTAGTTTTTATACATTTCCACAGCTATAAATTAGCCGCAGTGTGGTGCAGTAAGTGCAACTTTTATGTCTGACTAGCAATTTAGACCTCAAGTCTGCAATTGGTAATGCATACGCTCAAAATTGTTTGTAGCTTATAAAATTTTTTTTATGCGCTGCTTTAACTTTTTGTTCTGCGTTCTTGTGGTTAAAACTCATTTATTTTTTTGCTTGCTAAACTTTATTAGCACTTATATATTTTTTGCTGCTTGTTTTTGCGCAACGCATATCCTTTTTTTTTTGTTGTCTTCTAATTATGTTTTTAACAAAAATCAAAGCAGGCGTAATTCGCCTCTCACCAAATCTCAAACAAAGTCCGTCAAATGCCAAGACGACAGCTTAAACAATGAACGTTGAACCGTTTTTAAGGCGGCAAATCGAATCAAAGAAACAAGCAAAATAATAATAATAAATAAAGAAAGGAGTACAAAAACCAGGTAGCGCTACATGCGAACAAAGCGCTGAAAGAAGCGGAAAAAGCGATCAAAGAGGCGAGCAAGCAAAAATATAAAGAAAAGAAAGAAGTGCCCAGCGCTCTGTGCTCAAACAAAAACGCGAGGCATCAACACATGTCCTGGCCGCAGTTGTACTTCAACTTCAACATGTATGTGTGTGTGTGTGTTTTGCGGGCAGCTTAGCAACCGTACGCACATCATCAGCATCAACATCATCATCATCTGCTGCTGCTGCTGCTTTTGTTGTTTGCGGTGTCTTAAGCGCTTTAAGCTAAATTAAAACATTTCACACAGCAGGCGTGCCGAGCTTTAGTTATACACTTCTCTCTCTCTCTCTCTCGCGCGCTCTCTCTCTCTCTGCTTGTTATGCAAACATTTGCTACATCACAACAGTTTAAATGTATTTAGAGCTACTCACAACCTTTGTTTACAAAATTTTTATGTTGATTTAGGTAAATTGAGCGTGCAATCAAATTTAGTTTATTTTATGGTTCAACTAAGTTGTTTGGCTAGTTTACAAGCATTTTGTGTTGCACAACAAATAAATACACACACATGTATTTAAATATTATTATGCTAAGCCTTAGTTTAGTTTCGACTCTGAGTTCAGAGTTTAGTTTTGTCTGCAATGAAATAATTAAATAAACAATTTTGCTTTACCTGTGCTAATATACAAATTATAAAACAAACTTTATCTGCTTAAAATATAAAGCAAACTTGTTTGCTCAACTGTATTTTGCACTTAATTCACTTTGTTTTTAAAAGTTTGTTCTATTTTGTGCATAACTAGGCTAAATATTATTTTAAGGCATTCATTTTAATTATCTATGGCATAGCAACATACATTGATATACAGCAATCAATTCTGATTTGATTTTGCTTTTTAAAGTTTGAAAATATCAGCGCCGTATTGATTTTCTGGCCATAACTTTGCCAAATAATTTTTTCAGTAATCAAATGACAACAGCATTTATGTATTTAGAGTCCTATGTATTTAAATATGCATAACACTCTTAAATCTGATTTTTTCTCATTAAGTTACAGCTGCTCAAAGCTTGAAATTTAAAAACAAAAGCAGCCAATCTGCATTCGTTTTTTTTCGTAATAACTAATTCATAAATCATTCGATTCTTAAATGTTTTACCTTTTTACTCTCGTATTGCTGCTAAAAACAAAGTTGCATCATTACATTTTGCATTTTACAACTTTTAATTTTTTCGCATTTTTGAAATTATTGCAAGGGGTAACATCACGTTTTTTGGCAAAATCGCAAAAATGTTAAAACTTCAAAATTTGAATATAGTTTAATTAAAATACGTCTTATCAGTCTAACAAGACATGAAACTCTGAAATCGGACGACATTTAGCTGATTTATGGCTTATCAAAAGTGCAATATTTCACAAAAATTTGTCTTATCTATTTACTATTTTGTTCATAGCTTCGCCAAATAATTTTTGAAACATACATATTTATGCTCATTTTAATGATGCTTTTCACGTCAACATATGAACGTCTAAAACATTTGAAAACATTTTTAGCCGAGTTATAGCTTCGCAAAGTTTGAAATTCAACAGAAAGTAACTGTTCAGCATTGGATTTATTGCCATAACTTGGTGTAAATAATTTTTTCAATAATCAAACACCACAGTATATGTTTATTTAGTATCTCATGAGTAAATTAAGCCTAAAAACACTTCTGTGCGATTTTTTTTGGCTGGGATATAGCTTCTCAAAGTTAGAAAGTGATAAGAAATGAAGACGCCATTAATTTTTGCAAAAATTTAAAGGGGTTACATCACGTTTTTTGGCAAAATATCGAAAATCCTAGATTTCCCAAATTTGAATGCAGTTTTATTCTTATGCATCTTACGAGTCTAACAAAGTGTGAAACTCTTAAATCAGACGCCATTTCGCTGAATTACAGCTTAGTAAAGTTGGAAATTGGACAGAAAATTGTCTTGTTAGTTTACTATTTTGTGCATAACTTCGCCAAATAATTTTTATATCATACAACCTTATACTCCTTTTAATTGTGCTTCTCACGCCAACAAATTGACGTATAAAGCATATGGATCGGATTTTTTTTAAACTGAGTTATAGCTATGCAAAAGTCTGAAATTATACACAAAAAGTTACTCTTTATTTAGCATTGGTTTTCTGCCAATAACTTGTCAAAACAATTTATTTGTTGATCGCTAACATAACAGCATATGTTTATTTAGTACCTCATGAGAAATTAAGCCTAAAAACACTTCTGGGCGATTTTTTTTGGCTGAGATATAGCTTCTCAAGTCAGAATAGTGCTAAGATAATGAAGACGGCATCATGTTTGGACAAAAATTTGCCAAATATCTAAAATCGTAGAAATTTTCAGTTTAAGATGGCAGTTTTTATTCTTAATGAATCTCACGAAGTCCTAGCACAGGCTTGGAACTCTGAAATCGCATCAGTTTCGCTGGAATTACGACTTATTCCAAAGTGCGATATTTCACTAGAGAAATTGTCTTGTTTGTTTTACTATTTTGTTATAACTTCTCCAAATAATCAAAGTTTAGAAACTGAATGACGAAAATGAAGACGGCATAATTTTTGGCAATTCAACAACATTAGCAACCATTGGTTGCTTGTTTTGCACATCAGCAACATAGGATTGCTTCTGTTGTACATCAGCAACCAAAGATTGCTTGTTACCAACAATCGTTGGTTGCTGATGTACAAACAATGGTTTTGATTGTCGATGTACAACGCAGCATTTTGTTTTTGATGTAACAACCTTTGTAATGATGTAACTTTATATGTAACAAAATCAAATTGGCTGCATTGGTTTTTGCCATAACTTTCTTATACATACGTTATTTATAAATCAAATAATATATAATTAATACATTTATATTTTATTCTCCAGCTCACTGCAAAATGTGTTTGTTGCAGCGAACGCACTGCATCGGTCAGAACTTCATTATGGACGATATAATTCGCCTACTACAATGGAGTCTACATCCTGCACAGATACTGAAGCCATCCGGATCCATGGCTTAGGACTACAACATCAGATATCAGTGGCAATAACAACAACAAGAACTGCGAGTCCTGCTTAACGAGATGATGATATATATATAGCTATAATTTTATTGTATGTAGCTATAATATTGTTTGTATGTTTCTTCGATTGTATTTATTTTATTTGTATGCTATCTATGATATAATATAATATAATTATAATATGAAACTGTATATATATATAATGTTTATCATTTAGTTTTAACGCTTAGCGGTTAAATTATACAAGTATAACCAAAACTGATTAAGAATAAATAATTCATTTTATACAACGAAAACAAATGACTTCTTGTTATTGGGTGGGTCCTGCTCCTCCTTCCTATTTTAAAAGGACATGCATTTTTGTAATCCGGGGCATCCAATCAGTCGAACTGCATACCAGGATATCAAGGATCGTACAAGCAAATTTTGGAGCAAGTTCGTTGCTTAAGTCTTTCTTGTGTACATTTTATGTGCCCAAATGTTTTTTAGCTCCTGCTCCTTCGATATCCTTCCAATTCGAAAAGGGCATGCATATTCCTGATCCTTGGCATCGAATCTATCGAACTGTATACCAGGATATCCAGGATTGCACAAAAAAATTTGCAGGGGGTTGGTCGCAAAAAATTTGGCCAAAAAACACAAAATGTCCTTTTTCTTGGAAACTACAAGGACTACAAGGATGTCCTTGTGGTGTCCAAGTAGTGTTCCTTGAGAGCTTTCAGAATTATCATGATAAATGACGAAAAGTCCTACAGGAGCCGAGAAAAAACCGCATTTCTGTGAAACAAAAAACATCCGATATCTCCACATTCTTGCCAGATCAGGACGAAATTAGTGCCAAGCGAAAGAACATTTTAGTTTTGGCACTTTTGGATTGCTCGCCGAGACCTCCGCGAGCTGAAAAATTATATTAAGTTGAATGGATAATAAGTATGACCCCATACTTTTTGATGCAGACGAATAAGAGGTTTCGTTCTGTTGATTGGCCGCATAATCCAAAAAATTTTGCGAAATGCGGCAGGATACGTGCTCCCGTTATGGCCATTTTCCTACAGGATTCCATAATGGGTCCGCCATAAATTCGGAGCAGGGAGTGCAGGTGCTCCTCGTCTTCTTACTCTAACTCTCTCTCCTATCGCCTGCTCTCTCTTCCTCTCTCTCGTCTCTTCTCTTACTCTTAAACTCTCTATATTACTCTGTCTCTCTTACTTTAACACTCTGTCTCTTACACCTCTTATCTATCTCTCTCTCTTACTCTTAACTCCTCTCTTGCCTCTTTAACCTCTACCTTTCTACTCTTAACTCTCTGTATACTCTTATCTTCTCCTCTGTCTTACTGGCTTAACTCTCTCTCTTACGTCTTAACTCTCCTCTATTACTTCTCTCTACTTAACTCTCGTCTATACTCTTAATACCTATCTCTGCCTTATTACTCTAACTGCTCTCGCCCCTACTCCTAACTTCTTTTACTCTCTCTCTATTACTCTTGTCTCTCTTAATCTTAACTCTCTTCTCTCTCTCTTACTCTTAACTCTCTCTCCTACTCTTACTCTTTACTCTCTCTCTATTACTCTTGTCTCTCTTAATCTTAACTCTCTTACTCTTAACTCTTTCTCTTACTCTTCTCTCTCTCTCTTTGTTACTCTTAACTCTCTTTTTTGGTCTTAACTCTCTCTCTCTTACTCTTAACTCTCTCTCTTACTCTTATCTCTCTCTCTCTCTCTCTTTCTCTCTCTTACTCTTATGTCTCTCTCTCTCTCTATTACTCTTATCTCTCTCTCTTTCTCTGTTTCTCTTACTCTTATCTCTCTGTCTCTCTATCTTACTCTTATCTCTCTCTCTCTCTCCCTTACTATCTCCTACAACTTTTCATTTTGAGTAACATTCTTTTTATTTGGCAGCAAGTATACAAAATGTGTACATTTTTTTATTTCAATTAACACAAAGAGTGTTATTATTAAATACTATACAATACAATTAAAAAAAGTAAATTATATTAACATAACATATATAAGCAGTATCAGCAGATTAGTTTAAATATTGTTATTGTTGTTGTTGCATTGTTCTAAATTAAATAGCAAAAGCTTTGATTGCAGCTCAACTGCGCAATTTATATAAATTAAGTTTAGTATGTTTAAAATTTTAAGCTTTACATAAAGTTATAGAAACTATAACGGCTCAGCCCAGCATTTTGAGAAACTCGCTGCCCAAATGATGCACATCGCTGAAATGCTGCAGCAAGGACTTTGGACAGTGGGTATAAAGCTGATCGCAACTGATGCCAGCAACGCCCAAATGCTCTGCTTGCAGATAATCATTGTCTGTATGCTCCGAGAGTGCATCCTTGGAGGTGGAAGGCCTGCAAGCAATCTAAATTAGTTAAATTTCATAAAATTTATTAAATACTTACGTTAGCACTATATGTAGCAGTTCGCCCAGCAAGCCATTGCGCTCATCAAAAGGCGCTGCGGCGCTTTCGCAGATGCTCTTGAGCACACACTGCCTGCCATTGAGTTTCATGCGTAGAGCGAGACTTTCAAATGCGCCATAGACTGCCCAGCGATAGCCTTGCCAGGGCTGCGTTAGCTCATCCAGCCAGCTAGTAGTGACGCCCAGCTCTGCATCGCTTTTGAGCAGGCTCTGCTGAAAGATGCTGGCATTGCTATGAAGCTGTCGCGACTCCTCGTGCGGCATAAACTTGTTGCGCAGCTCCTGCGCACGCATGGGCAAACGATAATGCGCCTTGAGCACATAGCCTGTGGTTATAGATTCTATATGCAAGTCATCTACGGGTATGCCAAAGCCTGCAATGAACTTAAAGCGCGCTGGATGTGATCGGGGATATATAAGCGGCAGCCAGCGTGCCTTGCGCACTAACAAATCGCGCTCGTTGTAAGTAAAGTTGGCCACAGTTTGGCTTAAACAGCACAAACTAAGCAGCATTATAGTTTTTAGTTGACACATTGATCTAAAGCTGCGCGCTGTGCTATTTAGACTAGAGCAAAATTTGCAAATTGGCTTAAAGCTAAGCTTAGTTGCTATAAATTGTTATAAGCAAAAGCGCAAGTGTTAATTTTTTGCTGGCCCCAATTGGCTCAAAACGGTAAACGATAGTGCTCGCGTTCTATTAATTAACACTAGCGTATAGTGTAACTAAATATTTATTAATTTATCTAGATTGTCATGCATTTCACTAAAATGTTGCAACAAGCTGCGGCGACATTCCTTGAAAACTCGCTCACAGCCTGCGCCAGTTTGTCCAACTTTTTCGGCATAATAATATTCATTATCTGCATGCTCCGATAGCTTGTCCACAGATGAGCTGGGGCTGTAAAATATATATATAAGTATAGCAGCATATACAGCTAAGCGCTACTTACGTTAGCACAATATGCAGCAAATCGCCAATGAGTCCATTGCTAAAGTGAAAAGGCTCCTCGGCTGCCTCGCAAATGCTTTTGAGCACACAAATGCGCCCCTGGTAGCCCAGACGCTTGGCCAGCCCTTCGAGCGCTTTGTACACAGTCCAGCGATAGCTGCTCAGCACTTTATTTGTGCGTGTAAACAGCTTCTTGGTGCTCTTGCCCAGCTCATCGGCGCCTACCAAAAAGTTTTCAAACATGGGACGTTGACGACGCGCGCCCACCGAGCCCAAGGTGGGCACTTGGTTTATGGGCAGCGCTGTGGGCGTGCGCAGATGATCCGGCGTCTCAGGCAGCCAATACTCCGCTTTGAGCACATAGCCTGTGGTCACCGCTTCATACTCCAAATCCTCCAGCGGTATGCCAATGCCGCCTATGAACTGCAAACAAAGTCGGCATTAGTTACAACTTTCGCTGTCATTGCAAAGTTCAAAGCCCGCACCTGCACACGCGTGGGCGAAGTACTTGGAAATATAAGCCAAGGTATGGGCGTGCGTTTGCTACGCGCATGTTTGGATAAGCTGCCAGAGTCGGCGGCAGCTGCAAGTGGCAGCAGCCACAACAAACTGTAAACACTTAGCGCCGTTCTCGATTTCATTATCTCTTAAATTGAGCTGCGATATACTAAAAATTCACGTTCCTAATGCTTTGCTTAACAGCGCGCTACTGATGCTCGCTGCATATCAAAAAAAATTAAAAGCTTCTTGGCGCTCAGTCCAACGCCGTTTGCTATCAAATTTATTACGCAAAGAAAGAAAAGAAAGGCCTAAGCCTAAGTTCTAGAAATTTCTTCAATTAACAGCAGACTAATTGATGCGCGTTCCACTCTGCGCAGCGACAGAGACTCACGCTAGTTCACTAACTTGGCTAGGTCATGCGTAAACTGTGTCTAACTTGCATATTCCAGTTATGACTGCGATATTTATGCTGTTGCTATGCAGCAGCGCAAAAGCGCAGCGCAGCTGCAAAGAATTTTCAGCGAAGAAAGTGTTTGAGTTGAGCAAAGCTGTGAAATGCAAGCGCATAAAATATTTAAAATTCTTCATTTTGTTTCTAATCATATTTTATTTTAGTTATAATCATAAGTACATTAACTTTAGTATTAAGGCAATTTTTGGCATAGCATATTTTATTATATTATAAAGTCTGCTTTATCTTTAAGTATCTACAAAAGTTAAATTTTAGTTGCAATTCGTAGTCAGTTTAAGCTTCAAAGGTTTATATGGCTATATTGTATATATTGTTATTAAATGTTTGCAATATTTATTATTTGTTTCCTTTCGGACACCTACCCACAACATAGCAGCTCTAGGATCCAGATTTTTAGCCAGATCCAACCAACTTCGCAGCTACCCACAACAACATTAAACTAATAATTAAGTTCTTAGACTAGCATCTAGTTAACTGTCGAGTCGATGCCCTTAGTAGCTATCCATTCTATCATCTATTTAGTTACTATATTAGTTTGTATAATAATTAAATAAATATTATTTGTTTTACTCTGCTTTAATTTAAAGTCAAGCGTAGCAAAGTCAGACAAAGCTTAAAACGCATTTTAATCGAAGCTTTTTATGGCCAAGGTAAAGAATATAAAATACAATAATTGAATATTTTTGTACTCAATTATTGTGTATTATTTAATTTATTTTGTATTAAATTTTTAAAGTTAATTAAATATTTTTATAAGTTTCCATTAAATTATGTTATATTATTATATATGCTGTTAGCTGTTTAACAGGTCTATAAATTAAATAAATATAAACGGATTCGCTTATACCACATCTACTTATTTCACTGAGGTCTCTGTCAGATATTACAAACTACAGTTGAAACGCAGAGATTTTAATTGTGCATATTTGTAAACTAGCAAATTATGAAAAAGTTTAAACACTTGCTGCATAAAATAATTTCTGCCAGCTTTGTAAAGTCATAAAAGACTTTGCTGCTCTATTTTATATTCTAGCAAATATTGTAGAATTTTCTTTGCTGGACTTCTCAATGTGACTGCGACTGTTTAGCAAACTTTGTCTTTATGACAAGTGTCATTAATGTTGTTAATTCTTACACCTGGCAAATTAGCTTGCTTGTTAGATTTTAGCAGCTAATAACTAAGGTAGTTCTGGCTGTGCTGCAGCCTTTGTGCTCAGTTCATTGAGTTCTCTGTTCGCGATGAGTACAAAACGCTTGCAGCTGTGGCTACTGCTTTTGATCTCAGTAAATTTAAAACTAAGCAGCGCTTTGTTATTCTTTCCACGCGGTGGTTCTGTAGGCGTAAGTTGGCTTAAATTATAACTGCAAGTGCAACAGCTTTACAGTTTAATATTAACAGTTATTAGCAGCTGTAGCTATACCTGTCGATTTGCCCTA